>NC_048591.1:48681238-48853738 GCF_013265735.2 Oncorhynchus mykiss | reverse complement strand
ATGGGTCGTAACCTCTAGGTATCTATAAACACCACATGGGATGGGTCGTAACCTCTAGGTATCTATAAACACCACATGGGATGGGTCGTAACCTCTAGGTATCTATAAACACCACATGGGATGGGTCGTAACCTCTAGCTATCTATAAACACCACGTGGGATGGGTCGTAACCTCTAGCTATCTATAAACACCACATGGGATGGGTCGTAACCTCTAGCTGTCTATAAACACCACATGGAATGGGTCGTAACCTCTAGCTATCTATAAACACCACGTGGGATGGGTCGTAACCTCTAGGTATCTATAAACACCACATGGAATGGGTCATAACCTCTAGCAATCTAGAAACACCACGTGGGATGGGTCGTAACCTCTAGCTATCTATAAACACCACATGGGATGGGTCGTAACCTCTAGGTATCTATAAACACCACGTGGGATGGGTCGTAACCTCTAGCTATCTATAAACACCACATGGTGTGGGTCGTAACCTCTAGGTATCTATAAACACCACATGGAATGGGTCGTAACCTCTAGCTATCTATAAACACCACGTGGGATGGGTCATAACCTCTAGATATCTATAAACACCACATGAGATGGGTCGTAACCTCTAGGTATCTATAAACACCACATGGGATGGGTCGTAACCTCTAGGTATCTATAAACACCACATGGGATGGGTCGTAACCTCTAGGTATCTATAAACACCACATGGGATGGGTCGTAACCTCTAGGTATCTATAAACACCACATGGAATGGGTTGTAACCTCTAGCTATCTATAAACACCACGTGGGATGGGTCGTAACCTCTAGCTATCTATAAACACCACGTGGGATGGGTTGTAAACTCTAGGTATCTATAAACACCAAATGGAATGGGTCGTAATCTCTAGGTATCTATAAACACCACGTGGGATGGGTCGTAACCTCTAGCTATCTATAAACACCACATGGGATGGGTCGTAACCTCTAGGTATCTATAAACACCACATGGGATGCGTCTTAACCTCTAGGTATCTATAAACACCACATGGGATGGGTCGTAACCTCTAGATATCTATAAACACCACATGGGATGGGTCGTAACCTCTAGGTATCTATAAACACCACATGGAATGGGTCGTAACCTCTAGGTATCTATAAACACCACGTGGGATGGGTCGTAACCTCTAGCTATCTATAAACACCACATGGGATGGGTCGTAACCTCTAGCTATCTATAAACGCCACATGGGATGGGTCGTAACCTCTAAGATTCTATAAACACCACATGGAATGGGTCGTAACCTCTAGGTATCTATAAACACCACATGGAATGGGTCGTAACCTCTAGGTATCTATAAACACCACATGGAATTGGTCGTAACCTCTAGGTATCTATAAACACCACGTGGAATGGGTCGTAACCTCTAGCTGTCTATAAACACTATGTGGGATGGGTCGTAACCTCTAGCTATCTATAAACACCACATGGAATGGGTCGTAACCTCTAGGTATCTATAAACACCACATGGGATGGGTCATAACCTCTAGGTATCTATAAACACCACATGGGATGGGTCGTAACCTCTAGCTATCTATAAACACCACATGGGATGGGTCGTAACCTCTAGGTATCTATAAACACCACATGGGATGGGTCGTAACCTCTAGCTGTCTATAAACACCACGTGGGATGGGTCGTAACCTCTAGGTATCTATAAACACCACGTGGGATGGGTCGTAACCTCTAGGTATCTATAAACACCACATGGGATGGGTCGTAACCTCTAGGTATCTATAAACACCACATGGAATGGGTCGTAACCTCTAGGTATCTATAAACACCACGTGGGATGGGTCGTAACCTCTAGGTATCTATAAACACCACATGGGATGGGTCGTAACCTCTAGGTATCTATAAACACCACATGGAATGGGTCGTAACCTCTAGGTATCTATAAACACCACATGGAATGGGTCGTAACCTCTAGGTATCTATAAACACCACATGGAATGGGTCGTAACCTCTAGGTATCTATAAACACCACGTGGCATGGGTCGTAACCTCTAGGTGTCTATAAACACCATGTGGGATGGGTCGTAACCTCTAGGTATCTATAAACACCACATGGGATGGGTCGTAACCTCTATGTATCTATAAACACCACATGGGATGGGTCGTAACCTCTAGCTATCTATAAACACCACATGGGATGGGTCGTAACCTCTAGCTGTCTATAAACACCACATGGGATGGGTCGTAACCTCTAGCTATCTATAAACACCACATGGGATGGGTCTTAACCTCTAGCTATCTATAAACACCACATGGGATGGGTCGTAACCTCTAGCTGTCTATAAACACCATGTGGGATGGGTCGTAACCTCTAGCTATCTATAAACACCACATGGAATGGGTCGTAACCTCTAGGTATCTATAAACACCACATGGGATGGGTCATACCCTCTAGGTATCTATAAACACCACATGGGATGGGTCGTAACCTCTAGCTATCTATAAACACCACATGGGATGGGTCGTAACCTCTAGGTATCTATAAACACCACGTGGCATGGGTCGTAACCTCTAGGTATCTATAAACACCACGTGGCATGGGTCGTAACCTCTAGGTGTCTATAAACACCATGTGGGATGGGTCGTAACCTCTAGGTATCTATAAACACCACATGGGATGGGTCATAACCTCTAGGTATCTGTAAAGACCACATGGGATTGGTCGTAACCTCTAGCTATCTATAAACACCACATGGGATGGGTCGTAACCTCTAGCTATCTATAAACACCACATGGGATGGGTCGTAACCTCTAGGTATCTATAAACACCACGTGGGATGGGTCGTAACCTCTAGGTATCTATAAACACCACGTGGGATGGGTCGTAACCTCTAGGTGTCTATAAACACCACGTGGGATGGGTCGTAACCTCTAGGTATCTATAAACACCACATGGAATGGGTCGTAACCTCTAGGTATCTATAAACACCACATGGAATGGGTCGTAACCTCTAGGTATCTATAAACACCACATGGAATGGGTCGTAACCTCTAGGTATCTATAAACACCACATGGGATGGGTCGTAACCTCTAGGTTTCTATAAAAACCACGTGGGATGGGTCGTAACCTCTAGGTATCTATAAACACCACATGGGATGGGTCGTAACCTCTAGGTATCTATAAACACCACGTGGGATGGGTCGTAACCTCTAGGTATCTATAAACACCACGTGGGATGGGTCGTAACCTCTAGGTATCTATAAACACCACATGGGATGGGTCGTAACCTCTAGCTATCTATAAACACCACGTCGGATGGGTCGTAACCTCTAGGTATCTATAAACACCACATGGGATGGGTCGTAACCTCTAGCTATCTATAAACACCACATGGGATGGGTCGTAACCTCTAGCTGTCTATAAACACCACATGGGATGGGTCGTAACCTCTAGCTATCTATAAACACCACATGGGATGGGTCGTAACCTCTAGCTATCTATAAACACCACATGGGATGGGTCGTAACCTCTAGGTGTCTATAAACACCATGTGGGATGGGTCGTAACCTCTAGGTATCTATAAATACCACGTGGGATGGTCGTAACCTCTAGGTATCTATAAACACCACGTGGGATGGGTCGTAACCTCTAGCTATCTATAAACACCACATGGGATGGGTCGTAACCTCTAGGTATCTATAAACACCACGTGGGATGGGTCGTAACCTCTAGGTATCTATAAACACCACGTGGGATGGGTCGTAACCTCTAGGTGTCTATAAACACCACGTGGGATGGGTCGTAACCTCTAGGTGTCTATAAACACCACATGGGATGGGTCCTAACCTCTAGGTATCTATAAACACCACATGGAATGGGTCGTAACCTCTAGGTATCTATAAACACCACATGGAATGGGTCGTAACCTCTAGGTATCTATAAACACCACATGGAATGGGTCGTAACCTCTAGGTATCTATAAACACCACATGGGATGGGTCGTAACCTCTAGGTTTCTATAAAAAACATGTGGGATGGGTCGTAACCTCTAGGTATCTATAAACACCACGTGGGATGGGTCGTAACCTCTAGGTATCTATAAACACCACATGGAATGGGTCGTAACCTCTAGGTATCTATAAACTCCACATGGGACGGGTCGTAACCTCTAGGTATCTATAAACACCACGTGGGATGGGTCGTAACCTCTAGCTATCTATAAACACCACATGGGATGGGTCGTAACCTCTAGGTATCTATAAACACCACATGGGATGGGTCGTAACCTCTAGGTATCTATAAACACCACGTGGGATGGGTCGTAACCTCTAGGTATCTATTAACACCACATGGGATGGGTCGTAACCTCTAGCTATCTATAAACACCACGTGGGATGGGTCGTAACCTCTAGGTATCTATAAACACCACTGGGATGGGTCGTAACCTCTAGCTATCTATAAACACTATGTGGGATGGGTCGTAACCTCTAGCTATCTATAAACACCACGTGGGATGGGTCGTAACCTCTAGGTATCTATAAACACCACATGGGATGGGTCGTAACCTCTAGGTATCTATAAAAACCACATGGGATGGGTCGTAACCTCTAGGTATCTATAAACACCACGTGGGATGGGTCGTAACCTCTAGCTATCTATAAACACTATGTGGGATGGGTCGTAACCTCTAGCTATCTATAAACACCACGTGGGATGGGTCGTAACCTCTAGCTATCTATAAACACCACATGGGATGGGTCGTAACCTCTAGGTATCTATAAAAACCATATGGGATGGGTCGTAACCTCTAGGTATCTATAAACACCACGTGGGATGGGTCGTAACCTCTAGGTATCTATAAACACCACATGGGATGGGTCGTAACCTCTAGGTATCTATAAACACCACATGGGATGGGTCGTAACCTCTAGGTATCTATAAACACCACATGGGATGGGTCGTAACCTCTAGCTATCTATAAACACCACATGGAATGGGTCGTAACCTCTAGCTATCTATAAACACCACGTGGGATGGGTCGTAACCTCTAGATATCTATAAACACCACATGGGATGGGTCGTAACCTCTAGGTGTCTATAAACACCACATGGGATGGGTCGTAACCTCTAGGTATCTATAAACACCACGTGGGATGGGTCGTAACCTCTAGGTATCTATAAACACCACATGGAATGGGTCGTAATCTCTAGGTATCTATAAACACCACGTGGGATGGGTCGTAATCTCTAGGTATCTATAAACACCACATGGGATGGGTCGTAACCTCTACGTATCTATAAACACCACGTGGGATGGGTCGTAGCTCTAGCTATCTATAAATACCACATGGAATGGGTCGTAACCTCTAGATATCTATAAACAACACGTGGGATGGGTCGTAACCTCTAGGTATCTATAAACACCACATGGGATGGGTCATAAACTCTAGGTGTCTATAAACACCACGTGGGATGGGTCGTAACCTCTAGGTATCTATAAACACCACATGGGATGGGTCATAACCTCTAGGTGTCTATAAACACCACGTGGAATGGGTCGTAACCTCTAGTTATCTATAAACACCACGTGGGATGGGTCGTAACCTCTAGGTATCTATAAACACCACATGGGATGGGTCGTAACCTCTAGGTATCTATAAACACCACGTGGGATGGGTCGTAACCTCTAGGTATCTATAAACACCACATGGGATGGGTTGTAACCTCTAGGTATCTATAAACACCACGTGGGATGGGTCGTAACCTCTAGGTATCTATAAACACCACATGGGATGGGTCGTAACCTCTAGGTATCTATAAACACCACGTGGAATGGGTCGTAACCTCTAGGTATCTATTAACACCACATGGGATGGGTCGTAACCTCTAGCTATCTATAAACACCACGTGGGATGGGTCGTAACCTCTAGGTATCTATAAACACCACTGGGATGGGTCGTAACCTCTAGCTATCTATAAACACTATGTGGGATGGGTCGTAACCTCTAGCTATCTATAAACACCACGTGGGATGGGTCGTAACCTCTAGGTATCTATAAACACCACATGGGATGGGTCGTAACCTCTGGTATCTATAAACACCACATGGGATGGGTCGTAACCTCTAGCTATCTATAAACACCACATGGGATGGGTCGTAACCTCTAGGTATCTATAAAAACCACATGGGATGGGTCGTAACCTCTAGGTATCTATAAACACCACGTGGGATGGGTCGTAACCTGTAGGTATCTATAAACACCACATGGGATGGGTCGTAACCTCTAGGTATCTATAAACACCACATGGGATGGGTCGTAACCTCTAGGTATCTATAAACACCACATGGGATGGGTCGTAACCTCTAGCTATCTATAAACACCACATGGAATGGGTCGTAACCTCTAGCTATCTATAAACACCACGTGGGATGGGTCGTAACCTCTAGATATCTATAAACACCACATGGGATGGGTCGTAACCTCTAGGTGTCTATAAACACCACATGGGATGGGTCGTAACCTCTAGGTATCTATAAACACCACGTGGGATGGGTCGTAACCTCTAGGTATCTATAAACACCACATGGAATGGGTCGTAATCTCTAGGTATCTATAAACACCATGTGGGATGGGTCGTAATCTCTAGGTATCTATAAACACCACATGGGATGGGGCGTAACCTCTAGGTATCTATAAACACCACGTGGGATGGGTCGTAGCTCTAGCTATCTATAAATACCACATGGAATGGGTCGTAACCTCTAGATATCTATAAACAACACGTGGGATGGGTCGTAACCTCTAGGTATCTATAAACACCACATGGGATGGGTCATAAACTCTAGGTGTCTATAAACACCACGTGGGATGGGTCGTAACCTCTAGGTATCTATAAACACCACATGGGATGGGTCATAACCTCTAGGTGTCTATAAACACCACGTGGAATGGGTCGTAACCTCTAGTTATCTATAAACACCACGTGGGATGGGTCGTAACCTCTAGGTATCTATAAACACCACATGGGATGGGTCGTAACCTCTAGCTATCTATAAACACCACATGGGATGGGTCGTAACCTCTAGGTATCTATAAACACCACATGGGATGGGTCGTAACCTCTAGGTATCTATAAACACCACGTGGGATGGGTCGTAACCTGTAGGTATCTATAAACACCACATGGGATGGGTCGTAACCTCTAGGTATCTATAAACACCACATGGGATGGGTCGTAACCTCTAGGTATCTATAAACACCACCTGGGATGGGTCGTAACCTCTAGCTATCTATAAACACCACATGGAATGGGTCGTAACCTCTAGCTATCTATAAACACCACGTGGGATGGGTCGTAACCTCTAGATATCTATAAACACCACATGGGATGGGTCGTAACCTCTAGGTGTCTATAAACACCACATGGGATGGGTCGTAACCTCTAGGTATCTATAAACACCACGTGGGATGGGTCGTAACCTCTAGGTATCTATAAACACCACATGGAATGGGTCGTAATCTCTAGGTATCTATAAACACCACGTGGGATGGGTCGTAATCTCTAGGTATCTATAAACACCACATGGGATGGGGCGTAACCTCTAGGTATCTATAAACACCACGTGGGATGGGTCGTAACTCTAGCTATCTATAAATACCACATGGAATGGGTCGTAACCTCTAGATATCTATAAACAACACGTGGGATGGGTCGTAACCTCTAGGTATCTATAAATACCACATGGGATGGGTCATAAACTCTAGGTGTCTATAAACACCACGTGGGATGGGTCGTAACCTCTAGGTATCTATAAACACCACATGGGATGGGTCATAACCTCTAGGTGTCTATAAACACCACGTGGAATGGGTCGTAACCTCTAGTTATCTATAAACACCACGTGGGATGGGTCGTAACCTCTAGGTATCTATAAACACCACATGGGATGGGTCGTAACCTCTAGGTATCTATAAACACCATGTGGGATGGGTCGTAACCTCTAGGTATCTATAAACACCACATGGGATGGGTTGTAACCTCTAGGTATCTATAAACACCACGTGGGATGGGTCGTAACCTCTAGGTATCTATAAACACCACATGGGATGGGTCGTAACCTCTAGGTATCTATAAACACCACATGGAATGGGTCGTAACCTCTAGGTATCTATAAACACCGCATGGGATGGGTCATCCACTGATATAGACCATCATTTAGGCTACAGAGCTGTTCATGGTTTGAGGGCGTCTGCTACAGCTTCATAGGCTTCCATTATCTGGTCCAACCCTGCTTAAACTGGAACCTTTCCAGACATTTGTTGGAACTGTAAGTGATTCCTCATAAGTGATTCATCATAAGTGATGCCTCACAGTAATTCCATGAAACGGACATTAGAATTCTGCGAAGGCAAGGGAAGTTCATCATCAAACATGCTCATTTCGTTCAACTCTTCTCTTCTCTCTCTGTGCAGCCATCTGGACCAGTCGACCACCTGGCTGGACCCTCGTAAGGCCCTCCTACAGATGAACCAGGCCCCTCCCACCAGCCCTGTACCAGTCCAGCAACAGAACATCATGAGCCCTGCTAGTGGTCAGTACACGCTCACGCACACTCGGACACAGACTCACAGTCGGACACAGACTCACAGTCGGACACAGACTCACATTCGGACAGAGACTCACAGTCGGACAGAGACTCACAGTCGAACAGAGACTCACAGTCGGACGCAGACTCACACAGTCGGACGGAGACTCACACAGTCGGACGGAGACTCACACAGTCGGACGCAGACTCACACAGTCGGACGCAGACTCACACAGTCGGACGCAGACTCACACAGTCGGACGCAGACTCACAGTCGGACGCAGACTCACCCAGTCGGACGCAGACTCACACAGTCGGACGCAGACTCACACAGTCGGACGCAGACTCACCCAGTCGGACGCAGACTCACCCAGTCGGACGCAGACTCACCCAGTCGGACGCAGACTCACCCAGTCGGACGCAGACTCACCCAGTCGGACGCAGACTCACCCTTTCGGACGCAGACTCACACAGTCGGACGCAGACTCACCCAGTCGGACGCAGACTCACCCTTTCGGACGCAGACTCACCCAGTCGGACGCAGACTCACCCAGTCGGACGCAGACTCACCCAGTCGGACGCAGACTCACCCTTTCGGACGCAGACTCACCCAGTCGGACGCAGACTCACCCAGTCGGACGCAGACTCACCCAGTCGGACGCAGACTCACACAGTCGGAGACAGACTCACACAGTCGGGACAGAGACTCACACAGTCAGGACAGAGACTCACACAGTCGGGACAGAGACTCACAGAGTCGGACAGAGACTCAGAGTCGGACGCAGACTCACACAGTCGGACGCAGACACACAGTCGGACGCAGACACACAGTCGGACGCAGACTCACACAGTCGGACGCAGACTCACACAGTCGGACGCAGACTCACAGTCGGACGCAGACTCACAGTCGGACGCAGACTCGCACAGTCGGACGCAGACCCGCACAGTCGGACGCAGACCCGCACAGTCGGACGCAGACCCGCACAGTCGGACGCAGACCCGCACAGTCGGACGCAGACCCGCACAGTCGGACGCAGACCCGCACAGTCGGACGCAGACCCGCACAGTCGGACGCAGACCCGCACAGTCGGACGCAGAACCGCACAGTCGAACGCAGACCCGCACAGTCGGACGCAGACCCGCACAGTCGGACGCAGACCCGCACAGTCGGACAGAGACTCGCCCAGTCGGACGCAGACTCGCCCAGTCGGACGCAGACTCACCCAGTCGGACGCAGACTCACACAGTCGGACGCAGACTCACACAGTCGGACGCAGACTCACACAGTCGGACGCAGACTCACACAGTCGGACGCAGACTCACACAGTCGGACGCAGACTCACCCAGTCGGACGCAGACTCACCCAGTCGGACGCAGACTCACCCAGTCGGACGCAGACTCACCCTTTCGGACGCAGACTCACCCAGTCGGACGCAGACTCACCCAGTCGGACGCAGACCCACCCAGTCGGACGCAGACCCGCACAGTCGGACGCAGACCCGCACAGTCGGACGCAGACCCGCACAGTCGGACGCAGACTCGCACAGTCGGACGCAGACTCGCACAGTCGGACGCAGACTCGCACAGTCGGACGCAGACTCGCACAGTCGGACGCAGACTCGCACAGTCGGACGCAGACTCGCACAGTCGGACGCAGACTCGCACAGTCGGACGCAGACTCGCACAGTCGGACGCAGACTCGCACAGTCGGACGCAGACTCGCACAGTCGGACGCAGACTCGCACAGTCGGACGCAGACTCGCACAGTCGGACGCAGACTCGCACAGTCGGACGCAGACTCGCACAGTCGGACGCAGACTCGCACAGTCGGACGCAGACTCACCCAGTCGGACGCAGACTCACGCAGTCGGACGCAGACTCACACAGTCGGACGCAGACTCACACAGTCGGACGCAGACTCACACAGTCGGACGCAGACTCACACAGTCGGACGCAGACTCACACAGTCGGACGCAGACTCACACAGTCGGACGCAGACTCACACAGTCGGACGCAGACTCACAGTCGGACGCAGACTCACAATCGGACACAGACTCACACGGGCAGCCCTATACCAGTGCATCATAGACCACAGAGTTAAACTAAAGGCAAAACAAGCTTTTTTTAATGGATTAGATCTCAGACCACCTGAAGGGTAAGATCTCTGGAGGGGGGTGGGTGGGGTGTTGATGGTACATTAGCCCTGAAGGGTTAGATCTCTGGAGGGGGGTGGGTGGGGTGTTGATAGTACATTAGCCCTGAAGGGTAAGTTATTATCTCTGGAGGGGGGTGGGTGGGGTGTTGACGGTACATTAGGCCTGAAGATGCTACAAGGTGCTACTTTGTTAAATAACTATGGCTGTGGAGTCTTACACTACCGGGGAACAGTGGCTTAACTGCCTTGTTCAGGGGCAGAACGGCAGGTTTTTTACCTTGTCATCTCGGGGATTCGATCTTGCAACCTTTCTGTTACTAGTCCAACAACACTCTAACCACTAGGCTACCTGCTCTAACCACTAGGCTACCTGCTCTAACCACTAGGCTACCTGCTCTAACCACTAGGCTACCTGCTCTAACCACTGGGCTACCTGCCTCTAACCACTAGGCTACCTGCTCTAACCACTGGGCTACCTGCCTCTAACCACTAGGCTACCTGCTCTAACCACTGGGCTACCTGCCTCTAACCACTAGGCTATCTGCCTCTAACCACTGGGCTACCTGCTCTAACCACTGGGCTACCTGCTCTAACCACTGGGCTACCTGCTCTAACCACTAGGCTACCTGCTCTAACCACTAGGCTACCTGCTCTAACCACTAGGCTACCTGCTCTAACCACTGGGCTACCTGCCTCTAACCACTAGGCTATCTGCCTCTAACCACTAGGCTCTAACCACTGGGCTACCTGCTCTAACCACTAGGCTACCTGCTCTAACCACTAGGCTACCTGTTCTAACCAATAGGCTACCTGCTCTAACCACTAGGCTGCCTGCCTCTAACCACTAGGCTACCTGCTCTAACCACGAGGCTACCTGCTCTAACCACTAGGCTACCTGCTCTAACCACTAGGCTACCTGCTCTAACCACTAGGCTCTAACCACTAGGCTACCTGCTCTAACCACTAGGCTACCTGCTCTAACCACTAGGCTACCTGCTCTAACCACTAGGCTACCTACTCTAACCACTGGGCTACCTGCTGTCCAATGATCCAGAATAATGTTCACCATATTAGGTCGTATTGTTTAATCAACTCAGGATGGCGGGCAATAATTGTCCCACTCTCATTATACTGTCATTGTAGACTCTCACCTCTCCTAAACAGGTGTTCTACTCTGCTAGCCAGCACCTCTCCTAAACAGGAGTTCTACTCCGTTAGCCAGCACCTCTCCTAAACAGTTGTGTGTTTCTTTTGCCTCTAGTTGGAGGCTGTATACCATATGTATCCTGTACATACAACTAATAAAACTGTAAACTCATGTTAGTGAGCTGCTTCAGTGTTCTGGTGAGCTTCTTCCCAGGTGGGGTTAGAGAGTTGGAACAAGAATAGTTTTTAACATGTTTGTGCCTTGGTGATTGACACGTTTATCTGTCGTCAGTGGCAACCGCTACCAACCACGGCTATGGTTAGTACTTCTGAATAGGTTCTAGGTTTTTCTGTTTGTTATTTTGACCTTTTATTCACCTACATCAGTATGACAGTACTTACAGAGCTTCTACTATTTTAACATCTCAACAGTGGTGGCTTTGTTCATATACTATATTCTATGGTAATTTAAATATCGTTTGAAACCGATGTTTAACATACCCATCCAAATGACTTTCTGTTTCTGTCTTTATTGGTGTGTTTTCCTGTAACTAGCTGTTTTTGATTTGGTCAGTATCATCCTGTGATGCAACCCTGCATCCACACACTGTATGCCTGGGAACTTAGTAAAGTCACTTTCCCCCTCCTTCCACACACACCCTGCCTGTCCAGCCTAACCTCCCTGTCCTCTCTAAGGTCCTCTCCCTGCCTGTCCAGCTCCAGCCTAACCTCCCTGTCCTCTCTAAGGTCCTCTCCCTGCCTGTCCAGCTCCAGCCTAACCTCCCTGTCCTCTCTAAGGTCCTCTCCCTGCCTGTCCAGCCTAACCTCCCTGTCCTCTCTAAGGTCCTCTCCCTGCCTGTCCAGCTCCAGCCTAACCTCCCTGTCCTCTCTAAGGTCCTCTCCCTGACTGCTGGGAACAGGCCGTAACCTCAGAGGGAGAGGTCTACTACATCAACCACAAGAACAAAACCACCTCTTGGCTCGACCCGCGCCTCGACCCGCGCCTCGACCCGCGACTTGACCCACGCTACGGTGAGAAAACACTCACACCTCTCAATTCTGTAATGGTCACCTCTCAGCCTGTTAGGTAACACTTTACACACTGGTCGTATGCTTGTCAAGTAACACTGCTATTACTTTAGTATTAACCTTTTGTTACATAGTACTCCTTTAGTAGTCCTTTAGTATTCCTTTAGTATTACTTTAGTACTCCTTTAGTATTCCTTTAGTACTCCTTTAGTACTCCTTTAGTATTCCTTTAGTACTCCTTTAGTATTCTTTTAGTACTCCGTTAGTATTACTTTAGTACTCCTCTAGTATTACTTTAGTACTCCTCTAGTAGTCCTTTAGTATTCCTTTAGTATTACTTTAGTACTCCTTTAGTATTCCTTTAGTACTCCTGTAGTACTCCTTTAGTATTCCTTTAGTACTCCTTTAGTACTCCTTTAGTACTCTTTTAGTAGTCCTTTAGTAGTCCTTTAGTAGTCCTTTAGTACTCCTTTAGTATTTATTCCTTTAGTATTACTTTAGTACTCCTTTATTACTCCTTTAGTAGTCCATTAGTACTCCTTTAGTAGTCCTTTAGTAGTCCTTTAGTAGTCCTTTAGTAGTCCTTTAGTACTCGTTTAGTAGTCCTTTAGTACTCGTTTAGTACTCCTTTAGTACTCCTTTAGAAGTCCTTTAGTACTCGTTTAGTACTCCTTTTGTACTCCTTTAGTACTCCTTTTGTACTCCTTTAGTAGTCCTTTAGTACTCCTTTTGTACTCCTTTAGTAGTCCTTTAGTATTACTTTAGTATTAACCTTTTGTTACATAGTATTCCTTTAGTAGTCCTTTTGTACTCCTTTAGTATTACTTTAGTACTCCTTTAGTATTCCTTTAGTAGTCCTTTAGTACTCCTTTAGTACTCCTTTAGTATTCCTTTAGTATTCCTTTAGTACTCATTTAGTATTCCTTTAATATTCCTTTAGTAGTCCTTTAGTATTCCTTTAGTATTCCTTTAGTACTCCTTTAGTACTCCTTTAGTATTCCTTTAGTACTCCTTTAGTATTACTTTAGTATTAACCTTTTGTTACATAGTATTCCTTTAGTAGTCCTTTAGTATTCCTTTAGTATTACTTTAGTACTCCTTTAGTATTCCTTTAGTAGTTCTTTAGTATTCCTTTAGTAGTCCTTTAGTATTCCTTTAGTAGTCCTTTAGTATAGTACTCCTTTAGTATTCCTTTAGTACTCCTTTAGTACTCCTTTAGTATTCCTTTAGTACTACTTTAGTATTACTTTAGTATTAACCTTTTTTTTTTACATAGTATTCCTTTAGTAGTCCTTTAGTAGTCCTTTAGTATTCCTTTAGTATTCCTTTTGTAGTCCTTTAGTACTCCTTTAGTATTCATTTAGTACTCCTGTAGTATTACTTTAGTATTAACCTTTTGTTACATAGTATTCCTTTAGTAGTCCTTTAGTATTCCTTTAGTAGTCCTTTAGTATTCACGCTGGACACCACCATGATTAAACTCACTTTAATTCAATAGGCAGTCACAGTTCATTTCCCTGTGAGACCATATTGTTCTGCCTGCAGTGACTAGTCAGACTATGACATCATCTTTCTAACCACATGTCAACATCCCCTCTTGGCCCACTGCTACTGCACGGCTTCACGGAGTCTGGGAGAGGAGGAGGAGCAGCAACAACAACACGTTTTTACAGGGCCCCTTAAGCCATCTTCCAGTCATTTTCCAATTGATTCACTGTATTGAAAGTCGTTGGGAGGAGTTTGGACAGCACACACAGCTCTCCGTATAGTCCAGAACTCAGACAGCGGCTACGTTTTAGTAGTTCAGTGTTTGAGCAAGAGCTGAGTTAGCCCTTAGCTAATCCTTGGGGCTGAGTTAATGTGTGTGGTTGGAAGTGCTGCAGCCTCTGGTGGCCTGGTGAGCTGATGACAGCCACAGGTGACTGTGGTGTGGGGCGTTCTCTCCAGCCATGGGATTTAGCTATATGGCGACAGTCACAGGAACGTGGGTTGCTGCTCAGTAGAGGTCGACACAGGAAGAGAACTCCTTCGGGTCGCGTGGGTCGCGTGGGATTCTGGTAGGAATGGGAGTTATAGTTCTCGAGTCAAGTTTGGGACAGGATATGACAGGATCAACAGTCCACAGGAAGGCAGTACAGGAATAGTTATCAACATAGTTGTTTTGGGGTTGAAATATGTCATGTAGAGCATTTAATTAAGAAAACAGTTGTGTAGGGTTTAAAAAATAAATAAAATTAACGGTCATCCCCCCCCTTCCCCCATCTGTTGGCTCATTCTTGTGCCTCGCTCCAGTTGTAGGCAGTCACTAGGCTACCTCAGACACCAACATACGTCAGTGGGCTAAATGATTAACCCTTCAATAGAGGATGATGCGACAACTTGTCGCAGCCAAGGAGCCGTTAGCATAGCTTCATTTGATGGAGTTGTCTTTGACAATGAGGGAACCAAGTACATGAGGGTCAAGGGACACGAGGCCTGCTGTGGCATAGCTGCTCTACTCCTAACAACTTTAACAACTTTGACTTTAACAACTTTAACATCAAGCAGTTTTTAACTAAACCCGTGTCATCTGAGGTGAAGAGTGAAATTAACAGATTTACTTATGCAGTACTGACACTTACATTCATGTTGTCAAAGTTCATATGTGCTCAGGGGTCAGCTGTTGACTACAGTTGAATGTGCTCAGGGGTCAGCTGTAGACTACAGTTTAATGTGCTCAGGGGTCAGCTGTAGACTACAGTTTAATGTGCTCAGGGGTCAGCTGTAGACTACAGTGTAATGTGCTCAGGGGTCAGCTGTAGACTACAGTGTAATGTGCTCAGAGGTCAGCTGTAGACTACAGTTTAATGTGCTCAGGGGTCAGCTGTAGACTACAGTGTAATGTGCTCAGAGGTCAGCTGTAGACTACAGTTTAATGTGCTCAGAGGTCAGCTGTAGACTACAGTGTAATGTGCTCAGAGGTCAGCTGTAGACTACAGTTTAATGTGCTCAGAGGTCAGCTGTAGACTACAGTTTAATGTCCTCAGAGGTCAGCTGTAGACTACAGTTTAATGTCCTCAGAGGTCAGCTGTAGACTACAGTTTAATGTGCTCAGGGGTCAGCTGTAGACTACAGTTTAATGTGCTCAGGGGTCAGCTGTAGACTACAGTTTAATGTGCTCAGAGGTCAGCTGTAGACTACAGTTTAATGTGCTCAGAGGTCAGCTGTAGACTACAGTGTAATGTGCTCAGGGGTCAGCTGTAGACTACAGTTTAATGTGCTCAGGGGTCAGCTGTAGACTACAGTTGAATGTGCTCAGAGGTCAGCTGTAGACTACAGTTTAATGTGCTCAGAGGTCAGCTGTAGACTACAGTTTAATGTGCTCAGAGGTCAGCTGTAGACTACAGTGTAATGTGCTCAGAGGTCAGCTGTAGACTACAGTGTAATGTGCTCAGAGGTCAGCTGTAGACTACAGTGTAATGTGCTCAGGGGTCAGCTGTAGACTACAGTTTAATGTGCTCAGAGGTCAGCTGTAGACTACAGTGTAATGTGCTCAGAGGTCAGCTGTAGACTACAGTGTAATGTGCTCAGAGGTCAGCTGTAGACTACAGTGTAATGTGCTCAGGGGTCAGCTGTAGACTACAGTTTAATGTGCTCAGGGGTCAGCTGTAGACTACAGTTTAATGTGCTCAGGGGTCAGCTGTAGACTACAGTGTAATGTGCTCAGGGGTCAGCTGTAGACTACAGTTTAATGTGCTCAGAGGTCAGCTGTAGACTACAGTTGAATGTGCTCAGGGGTCAGCTGTAGACTACAGTGTAATGTGCTCAGAGGTCAGCTGTAGACTACAGTTTAATGTGCTCAGAGGTCAGCTGTAGACTACAGTGTAATGTGCTCAGAGGTCAGCTGTAGACTACAGTTTAATGTGCTCAGAGGTCAGCTGTAGACTACAGTTTAATGTGCTCAGAGGTCAGCTGTAGACTACAGTGTAATGTGCTCAGAGGTCAGCTGTAGACTACAGTTTAATGTCCTCAGAGGTCAGCTGTAGACTACAGTTTAATGTGCTCAGGGGTCAGCTGTAGACTACAGTGTAATGTGCTCAGAGGTCAGCTGTAGACTACAGTTTAATGTGCTCAGAGGTCAGCTGTAGACTACAGTTTAATGTGCTCAGAGGTCAGCTGTAGACTACAGTGTAATGTGCTCAGGGGTCAGCTGTAGACTACAGTTTAATGTGCTCAGGGGTCAGCTGTAGACTACAGTTTAATGTGCTCAGGGGTCAGCTGTAGACTACAGTGTAATGTGCTCAGGGGTCAGCTGTAGACTACAGTTTAATGTGCTCAGAGGTCAGCTGTAGACTACAGTTGAATGTGCTCAGGGGTCAGCTGTAGACTACAGTGTAATGTGCTCAGAGGTCAGCTGTAGACTACAGTTTAATGTGCTCAGAGGTCAGCTGTAGACTACAGTGTAATGTGCTCAGAGGTCAGCTGTAGACTACAGTTTAATGTGCTCAGAGGTCAGCTGTAGACTACAGTTTAATGTGCTCAGAGGTCAGCTGTAGACTACAGTGTAATGTGCTCAGAGGTCAGCTGTAGACTACAGTTTAATGTCCTCAGAGGTCAGCTGTAGACTACAGTTTAATGTGCTCAGGGGTCAGCTGTAGACTACAGTGTAATGTGCTCAGAGGTCAGCTGTAGACTACAGTTTAATGTGCTCAGAGGTCAGCTGTAGACTACAGTTTAATGTGCTCAGAGGTCAGCTGTAGACTACAGTTTAATGTGCTCAGGGGTCAGCTGTAGACTACAGTGTAATGTGCTCAGAGGTCAGCTGTAGACTACAGTTTAATGTGCTCAGAGGTCAGCTGTAGACTACAGTTTAATGTGCTCAGAGGTCAGCTGTAGACTACAGTTTAATGTGCTCAGAGGTCAGCTGTAGACTACAGTTTAATGTGCTCAGAGGTCAGCTGTAGACTACAGTTTAATGTGCTCAGAGGTCAGCTGTAGACTACAGTTGAATGTGCTCAGGGGTCAGCTGTAGACTACAGTTTAATGTGCTCAGAGGTCAGCTGTAGACTACAGTTTAATGTGCTCAGAGGTCAGCTGTAGACTACAGTTTAATGTGCTCAGGGGTCAGCTGTAGACTACAGTGTAATGTGCTCAGGGGTCAGCTGTAGACTACAGTTGAATGTGCTCAGAGGTCAGCTGTAGACTACAGTGTAATGTGCTCAGGGTTCAGCTGTAGACTACAGTTTAATGTGCTCAGAGGTCAGCTGTAGACTACAGTTGAATGTCCTCAGAGGTCAGCTGTAGACTACAGTTTAATGTGCTCAGGGGTCAGCTGTAGACTACAGTCTACAGTCTCTCCTGAACCAGGACAAGATGGGACAGGTCTCTCCTGAACCAGCTGGGACAGGTCTCTCCTGAACCAGGACAAGACGGGACAGGAGTGATTGAGTGATTTTTATCAGGAAAGGACCAGATTATAGAACTGTTACGACAGGTCTCTCCTGAACCAGCTGGGACAGGTCCCTCCTGAACCAGGACAAGATGGGACAGGTCCCTCCTGAACCAGGACAAGATGGGACAGGTCCCTCCTGAACCAGGACAAGATGGGACAGGTCTCTCCTGAACCAGCTGGGACAGGTCTCTCCTGAACCAGGACAAGATGGGACAGGTCCCTCCTGAACCAGGACAAGATGGGACAGGTCTCTCCTGAACCAGCTGGGACAGGTCTCTCCTGAACCAGGACAAGATGGGACAGGTCCCTCCTGAACCAGGACAAGATGGGACAGGTCCCTCCTGAACCAGGACAAGATGGGACAGGTCCCTCCTGAACCAGGACAAGATGGGACAGGTCTCTCCTGAACCAGCTGGGACAGGTCTCTCCTGAACCAGGACAAGATGGGACAGGTCCCTCCTGAACCAGGACAAGATGGGACAGGTCTCTCCTGAACCAGCTGGGACAGGTCTCTCCTGAACCAGGACAAGATGGGACAGGTCCCTCCTGAACCAGCTGGGACAGGTCTCTCCTGAACCAGGACAAGATGGGACAGGTCCCTCCTGAACCAGGACAAGATGGGACAGGTCCCTCCTGAACCAGGACAAGATGGGACAGGTCCCTCCTGAACCAGGACAAGATGGGACAGGTCCCTCCTGAACCAGGACAAGATGGGACAGGTCCCTCCTGAACCAGGACAAGATGGGACAGGTCCCTCCTGAACCAGGACAAGATGGGACAGGTCCCTCCTGAACCAGGACAAGATGGGACAGGTCCCTCCTGAACCAGGACAAGATGGGACAGGTCCCTCCTGAACCAGGACAAGATGGGACAGGTCCCTCCTGAACCAGGACAAGATGGGACAGGTCCCTCCTGAACCAGGACAAGATGGGACAGGTCCCTCCTGAACCAGGACAAGATGGGACAGGTCCCTCCTGAACCAGGACAAGATGGGACAGGTCCCTCCTGAACCAGGACAAGATGGGACAGGTCCCTCCTGAACCAGGACAAGATGGGACAGGTCCCTCCTGAACCAGGACAAGATGGGACAGGTCTCTCCTGAACCAGCTGGGACAGGTCCCTCCTGAACCAGGACAAGATGGGACAGGTCCCTCCTGAACCAGGACAAGATGGGACAGGTCCCTCCTGAACCAGGACAAGATGGGACAGGTCTCTCCTGAACCAGGACAAGATGGGACAGGTCTCTCCTGAACCAGGACAAGATGGGACAGGTCCCTCCTGAACCAGGACAAGATGGGACAGGTCTCTCCTGAACCAGGACAAGATGGGACAGGTCCCTCCTGAACCAGCTGGGACAGGTGTGAAGTTTCACTCTGCTACGTTCCCTCCAGCCAGGGCTTATCCCTTAGTGTGCCAGGAAGGGTCCCCTCCCCGTGAGTGTGTGTGTTTGTGGATGTGAGTGTGTGTGTTTGTGGACGTGAGTGTGTGTGTGTGTGTGTGTGGACGTGAGTGTGTGTGTTTGTGGACGTGTGTGTATGTGGACGTGTGTGTGTGTGTTTGTGGACGTGAGTGTGTGTGTTTGTGGACGTGTGTGTGTGTGTGTATCTTTTTGGTTTTACTCTCCTTGTGGCGACCAGAACTCTTCACAACGATAACAAAACAACATTCTGACAAGTGGGGACATTTTACCCACAAGGAAAAAGGCTATTTTAGGCTTAGGGGTTAGGGTTAGGGTTAAGGGTCAAGGGTTAGCGTTAGGGTTACAATTGGGGTCAGGGTTAAGGGTAACGGTTAGGATTAAGGAACATAGGATTTTGAATTGGAATGAATTGTTTGGTCCCCACAAGGATAGGGAAGTGTGTGTGTGGGTTCAGAGAGATGATGGGTCCTGCTCAAGTCACTGACTAATTAACTCGTCCCTTCATTACTGAGCCTGTTCGCTAGGGAAGCTCTGGCTCAGTACCTCGAGGAGAAGTCCCTTCATTACTGAGCCTGTTTGCTAGGGAAGCTCTGGCTCAGTACCTCGAGGAGAAGTCCCTTCATTACTGAGCCTGTTCGCTAGGGAAGCTCTGGCTCAGTACCTCGAGGAGACGTCCCTTCATTACTGAGCCTGTTCGCTAGGGAAGCTTTGGCTCAGTACCTTGAGGAGACGTCCCTTCATTACTGAGCCTGTTCGATAGGGAAGCTCTGGCTCAGTACCTCGAGGAGACGTCCCTTCATTACTGAGCCTGTTCGCTAGGGAAGCTCTGGCTCAGTACCTCGAGGAGACGTCCCTTCATTATTGAGCCTGTTCGATAGGGAAGCTCTGGCTCAGTACCTCGAGGAGACGTCCCTTCATTACTGAGCCTGTTCGCCAGGGAAGCTCTGGCTCAGTACCTCGAGGAGACGTCCCTTCATTACTGAGCCTGTTCGATAGGGAAGCTCTGGCTCAGTACCTCGAGGAGACGTCCCTTCATTACTGAGCCTGTTCGATAGGGAAGCTCTGGCTCAGTACCTCGAGGAGACGTCCCTTCATTACTGAGCCTGTTCGATAGGGAAGCTCTGGCTCAGTACCTCGAGGAGACGTCCCTTCATTACTGAGCCTGTTCGATAGGGAAGCTTTGGCTCAGTATCTCGAGGAGACGTCCCTTCATTACTGAGCCTGTTCGATAGGGAAGCTGTGGCTCAGTACCTCGAGGAGACGTCCCTTCATTACTGAGCCTGTTCGCTAGGGAAGCTCTGGCTCAGTACCTCGAGGAGACGTCCCTTCATTACTGAGCCTGTTCGCTAGGGAAGCTCTGGCTCAGTACCTCGAGGAGAAGTCCCTTCATTACTGAGCCTGTTCGCTAGGGAAGCTCTGGCTCAGTACCTCGAGGAGACGTCCCTTCATTACTGAGCCTGTTCGCTAGGGAAGCTCTGGCTCAGTACCTCGAGGAGAAGTCCCTTCATTACTGAGCCTGTTCGCCAGGGAAGCTCTGGCTCAGTACCTCGAGGAGACGTCCCTTCATTACTGAGCCTGTTCGATAGGGAAGCTCTGGCTCAGTACCTCGAGGAGACGTCCCTTCATTACTGAGCCTGTTCGCTAGGGAAGCTCTGGCTCAGTACCTCGAGGAGACGTCCCTTCATTACTGAGCCTGTTCGCTAGGGAAGCTCTGGCTCAGTACCTCGAGGAGAAGTCCCTTCATTACTGAGCCTGTTCGCTAGGGAAGCTCTGGCTCAGTACCTCGAGGAGACGTCCCTTCATTACTGAGCCTGTTCGCTAGGGAAGCTCTGGCTCAGTACCTCGAGGAGACGTCCCTTCATTACTGAGCCTGTTCGCTAGGGAAGCTCACCCGGGAACACAGGGTTGGGCGCTGTTTGTTTGACACATCTTAGATTTCTCATAGTTATAAACAGTGGTGTAGCACGTAACCCCTCAGCCCTCATGAGACAAGGGTACCCTGTTTTAATTTTTTAAACAGTATTGAAAGTCATTCCGTTAGTATTTTGAAATACCCCATATACGATATGTCTCCCTGTCTCTCACTGCCTAACACACAATACACACACAACACAGCCTGTTGTCTTGTTTAATTGTTGCATTATAGTTATCCAAACCACAGCAGGGCACTCAGTTTGCCAGAGTATTTTTGTGCATGTAAATATGTGATCAAGGACAAGAAGGGAAAAACACACAGACAGACAGAGAGACAGAGAGAGACAGAGAGAGAGACAGAGAGAGAGACAGAGAGAGAGACAGAGAGAGAGAGAGACAGAGAGAGGGGACTGGGGGACGGGGGAGAGAAGGAGGGG
The DNA here is from genome assembly GCF_013265735.2 of Oncorhynchus mykiss. Classification (NCBI taxonomy): domain Eukaryota; kingdom Metazoa; phylum Chordata; class Actinopteri; order Salmoniformes; family Salmonidae; genus Oncorhynchus; species Oncorhynchus mykiss. Next base: position 48,831,614 of record NC_048591.1, on the reverse strand, counting down.
GGAGTAGGAGTGGGGGAGGGAGGGAGAGAAGGAGGAAGGTGGGGGAGGGGTGAGAGAAGGAGTGGGGGAGGGGGAGAGTAGGAGGAAGGAGTGGGGGAGGTGGGAGGGAGGGAGAGGAGGGAGGAGTGGGGGAGGGGGGAGATTAGGAGAGAAGGAGGGAGGAGTGGGGGGAGTAGGAGTGGGGGAGGGAGGGAGTGGGGGAGAGAAGGAGGAAGGAGGGGGGCAGCTGGGTAGGGGAAGCGGCTCAGATGGGTTAAGCTCTTTGAAGATTTATAAGTCTTGAATGCAGCAGAGTCAGAGATGGAATGAGAGAAGGAGGGAGAGGGAGAGAGTGGGAGAGAGGGAGGGGGAGAGTGGGAGAGAGGGAGGGGGAGAGAGAGGGAGGGAGAGGGAGGGAGGGGGAGAGAGAGAGAGAGAGAGAGAGAGAGGGAGTTTCAATCTGTGCAGCAAGCAACAGGTTTTTTGTTTTCCAGTAGTGATATCTATAGTACAGTATTATTTGATTCGACAGTCAGTTCAACATCCACTAATCTCATTGTTTTATATTGTATGTAGTTCCAGGAAGGTGCTTTTGGAATGACTGTACTTTTGGTAAAGACAAATGTTTTGCATCTGATTTGATTGTATGTATTAAAAACAGTGGCATTGCTTTTGTAATCCCTGTGTCTCTGTGTATTGTAATGGTTTTACATTGCAGGCTATATGAGAGCTGTAGACTGTTGCACTGCTACGTAGGCCTGTCCAATCAGAAGCCAGCTGCTTTGATAATGGAGGCTAATTTGAGCTCTGACAAGAAAAAAGCAGCGGAGCTCCTTTAATAACTGAGGGCTGTAGTCGGCTGGGGCTGTCTCTACTCTCTTCTCCCCCTGTGTGAGGCCCCATCGCAGAGCAGGCCGGGAGGCAGGCAGGGTAGGGGGTTGAGCCATGAAAAAAACATACACACACCAAAGAATAAGTCAAAAATATCTTGGCGGCGGAGAGAAAATGTAGCAGTTTCAAAGCTAATATCCTGCAATTCCGCAAATCTCTAAATTTTGCCATGGAGCTGAGGGAAAATAGTACATTTTTTGCAGCTATTTTCCTACAATTTCACGAGTGTGAAAGCTGGGAGAATGCCGGGCAGGGATAATCCTGTGTTGTGTTCCCCTTTAAAATGAGAGGAGAAGGTGAGCAGAGAAAACAGCTTGAGTGCTCTGGGGCTGGGTTCAGAAGGGACCTGTCTGGGTTCAGAAGGGACCTGTCTGGGTTCAGAAGGGACCTGTCTGGGTTCAGGAGGGACCTGTCTGGGTTCAGGAGGGACCTGTCTGGGTTCAGAAGGGACCTGTCTGGGTTCAGAAGGAACCTGGCTGGGTCTGGGTTCAGAAGGGACCTGTCTGGGTTCAGGAGGGACCTGTCTGGGTTCAGGAGGGACCTGTCTGGGTTCAGAAGGGACCTGTCTGGGTTCAGAAGGGACCTGTCTGGGTTCAGAAGGGACCTGTCTGGGTTCAGAAGGAACCTGTCTGGGTTCAGGAGGGACCTGGCTGGGTCTGGGTTCAGAAGGGACCTGGCTGGGTCTGGGTTCAGAAGGGACCTGGCTGGGTTCAGAAGGACCTGGCTGGGTCTGGGTTCAGAAGGGACCTGGCTGGGTTCAGAAGGGACCTGTTTGGGTTCAGGAGGGACCTGTCTGGGTTCAGAAGGGACCTGTCTGGGTTCAGAAGGACCTGGCTGGGTCTGGGTTCAGAAGGGACCTGGCTGGGTTCAGAAGGGACCTGTTTGGGTTCAGAAGGGACCTGTCTGGGTTCAGGGACCTGTCTGGGTTCAGGAGGGACCTGTCTGGGTTCAAGAGGGACCTGTCTGGGTTCAGAAGGGACCTGTCTGGGTTCAGAAGGGACCTGTCTGGGTTCAGAATGGACCTGGCTGTGTTCAGGAGGGACCTGTCTGGGTTCAGAAGGAACCTGTCTGGGTTCAGGAGGGACCTGGCTGCGTTCAGAAGGACCTGGCTGGGTTCAGGAGGGACCTGTCTGGATTCAGGAGGGACCTGTCTGGATTCAGGAGGGACCTGTCTGGGTTCAGAAGGGACCTGTCTGGGTTTCAGAGGGGACCTGTCTGGGCTCAGAAGGAACTGTCTGGGTTCAGAAGAGACCTGGCTGGATTCAGAAGGGACCTGTCTGGATTCATGAGGGACCTATCTGGGTTCAGAATGGACATGTCTGGGTTCTGGAGGGACCTGTCTGGGTTCAAGAGGGACCTGTCTGGGTTCAGAATGGACCTGTCTTGGTTCAGAATGTACCTAGCTGGGTTCAGGAGGGACCTATCTGGGTTCAGAAGGGACCTGTCTGGGTTCAGGAGGGACCTGGCTGGGTTCAGAAGGACCTGGCTGGGTTCAGAAGGGACCTGTCTTGGTTCAGGATGGACCTCGCTGGATTCAGGAGGGACCTGGCTGGGGCTGGGTTCAGGAGGGACCTGGCTGGATTCAGGAGGGACCTGTCTGGGTTCAGAAGGAACCTGTCTGGGTTCAGGAGGGATCTGGCTAGGTTCAGGGTGGACATGTGTGGGTTCAGAAGGGACCTGTCTGGGTTCAGAAGGGACCTGTCTGGGTTCAGGAGGGACCTGTCTGGGTTTAGAAGGGACCTGTCTAGGTTTAGGAGGGACCTGTCTGGGTTCAGAAGGGACCTGTCTAGGTTCAGAAAGGACCTGTCTGGGTTCAGAAGAGACCTGGCTGGATTCAGAAGGGACCTGTCTGGATTCATGAGGGACCTGTCTGGGTTCTGGAGGGACCTGTTTGGCTATAGGAGGGACCGGTCTGGCTTCAGAAGGGACCTGTCTGGGTTCAGGAGTGACCTGTCTGGGTTCAGAAGGACCTGGCTTTGTTCAGAAGGACCTGGCTGGGTCTGGGTTCAGAAGGGACCTGGCTGGGTTCAGAAGGGTCCTGTCTGGGTTCAGGAGGGACCTGTCTGGGTTCAGAAGGGACCTGTCTGAGTTCAGAAGGGACCTGTCTGGGTTCAGGAGGGACCTGTCTGGCTATAGGAGGGACCGGTCTGGCTTCAGAAGGGACCTGTCTGGGTTCAGGAGTGACCTGTCTGGGTTCAGGAGGGACCTGTCTGTGTTCAGGAGGGACCTGTCTGGGTTCAAGAGGGACCTGTCTGGGTTCAGAAGGGACCTGTCTGGGTTCAGAATGGACCTGGCTGTGTTCAGGAGGGACCTGTCTGGGTTCAGAAGGAACCTGTCTGGGTTCAGGAGGGACCTGTCTAGGTTCAGGAGGGACCTGTCTGGGTTCAGAAGGGACCTGTCTGGGTTCAGGAGGGACCTGTCTGGGTTCAGGAGGGACCTGCCTGGGTTCAGAAGGGACCTGTCTGGGTTCATAAGGGACCTGTCTGGGTTCAGGAGGGACCTGTCTGAGGCTGGGTTCAGGAGGGACCTGCCTGGGTTCAGGAGGGACCTGTCTTGGTTAAGGATGGACCTGGCTGGATTCAGAAGGGACCTGTCTGGGTTCAGGAGGGGCCTGGCTGGTTTCAGGAGGGACCTGGCTGGGGCTGGGTTCAGGAGGGACCTGGCTGGATTCAGAAGGGACCTGGCTGGGTTCAGAAGGGACCTGTCTGGGTTCAGGAGGGACCTGTCTGGGTTCAGAAGGGACCTGCCTGGGTTCAGAAGGGACCTGTCTGGGTTCAGGATGGACCTGTCTGGGTTCAGGAGGGACCTGTCTGGGTTCAAGAGGGACCTGTCTGGGTTCAGAAGGGACCTGTCTGGGTTCAGAATGGACCTGGCTGGGTTCAGGAGGGACCTGTCTGGGTTCAGAAGGAACCTGTCTGGGTTCAGGAGGGACCTGGCTGGGTTCAGAAGGACCTGGCTGGGTTCAGGAGGGACCTGTCTGGATTCAGGAGGGACCTGTCAGGGTTCAGGAGGGACCTGCCTGGGTTCAGAAGGGATCTGGCTAGGTTTAGGTGGGACATGTCTGGGTTCAAAAGGGACCTGTCTGGGTTCAGGAGGGACCTGTCTGGGCTCAGGAGGGACCTGTCTGGGTTCAGAAGGACCTGGCTGGGTCTGGGTTCAGAAGGGACCTGGCTGGGTTCAGAAGGGACCTGTCTGGGCTCAGGAGGGACCTGTCTGGGTTCAGAAGGGACCTGGCTGGGTTCAGAAGGGATCTGTCTGGGTTCAGAAGGGACCTGGCTGGGTTCAGAAGGGACCTGGCTGGGTTCAGGAGGGACCTGTCTGGGTTCAGAAGGGACCTGCCTGGGTTCAGAAGGACCTGGCTGGGTTCAAGAGGGACCTGTCTGGGTTCAGAAGGGACCTGGCTGGGTTCAGGAGGGACCTGTCTGGGTTCAGAAGGACCTGGCTGGGTTTCCGGAGGGACCTGTCTGGATTCAGGAGGGACCTGTCTGGGTTCAGGAGGGACCTGCCTTGGTTCAGGAGGGACCTGGCTGGGTTCAGGAGGGACCTGGCTGGGTCTGGGTTCAGAAGGGACCTGGCTGGGTCTGGGTTCAGAAGGGACCTGGCTGGGTTCAGAAGGGACCTGTCTGGGCTCTGGAGGGACCTGTCTGGGCTCAGGAGGGACCTGTCTGGGTTCAGAAGGACCTGGCTGGGTCTGGGTTCAGAAGGGACCTGGCTGGGTTAAGAAGGGACCTTTCTGGGCTCAGGAGGGACCTGTCTGGGTTCAGAAGGGACCTGGCTGGGTTCAGAAGGGATCTGTCTGGGTTCAGAAGGGACCTGGCTGGGTTCAGAAGGGACCTGGCTGGGTTCAGGAGGGACCTGTCTTGGTTCAGGAGGGACCTGTCTGGGTTCAGGAGGGACCTGTCTGGGTATAGGAGGGGCCTGGCTGGGTTCAGAAGGGACCTGTCTGTGTTCAGAAGGGACCTGTCTGGGTTCAGGAGGGACCTGGCTGGGTTCAGCAGGGACCTGTCTGGGTTCAGAAGGGACCTGTCTGGGTTCAGGAGGTACCTGTCTGGGTTCAAAAGGACCTGTCTGGGTTCAGAAAGGACCTGTCTGGGTTCAGAAGGGACCTGTCTTGGTTCAGGAGGGACCTGTCTGGGTTCAGAAGGGACCTGTCTGGGTTCAGGAGGGGCCTGGCTGGGTTCAGGAGGGACCTGGCTGGGGATGGGTTCAGGAGGGACCTGGCTGGATTCAGAATGGACTTGGCTGGGTTCAGAAGGGACCTGTCTGGGTTCAGGAGGAACCTACCTGGGTTCAGAAGGGACCTGCCTGGGTTCAGAAGGGACCTGTCTTGGTTCAGGAGGGACCTGGCTGGATTCAGAAGGGACCTGTATGGGTTCAGAAGGACCTGGCTGGGGCTGGGTTCAGGAGGGACCTGGCTGGATTCAGGAGGGACCTGTCTGGGGTTAGAAGGGACCTGTCTGGGTTCAGAAGGGACCTGGCTGGTTTCAGGAGGGACCTGTATGGGTTCAGAAGGACCTGGCTGGGGCTGGGTTCAGGAGGGACCTGGCTGGATTCAGGAGGGACCTGTCTGGGGTTAGAAGGGACCTGTCTGGGTTCAGAAGGGACCTGGCTGGTTTCAGGAGGGACCTGGCTGGGTTCAGGAGGGACCTGTCTGGGTTCAGAAGGGACCTGGCTGGGATCAGGAGGGACCTGGCTGAGTTCAGAAGGGACCTGTCTGGGTTCAGAAGGGACCTGTCTGGGTTCAGAAGGGACCTGTCTGGGTTCAGAAGGGATCTGTCTGGGTTCGGAAGGGACCTGTCTGGGTTCAGAAGGGACCTGGCTGGGTTCAGGAGGGACCTGTCTGGGTTCAGAAGGGACCTGTCTGGGTTCAGGAGGGACCTGGCTGGGTCCAGGAGGGACCTGGCTGGGGCTGGGTTCAGGAGGGACCTGGCTGGATTCAGAAGGGACCTGGCTGGGTTCAGAAGGGACCTGGCTGGGTTCAGAAGGGACCTGTATGGGTTCAGGAGGAACCTGCCTGGGTTCAGAAGGGACCTGTCTGGGTTCAGAAGGACCTGGCTGGTTTCAGAAGGGACCTGGCTGGGGCTGGGTTCAGGATGGACCTGTCTGGGTTCAGGATGGACCTGTCTGGGTTCAGGAGGGACCTGTCTGGGTTCAAGAGGGACCTGTCTGGGTTCAGAAGGGACCTGTCTGGGTTCAGAATGGACCTGTCTGGGTTCAGGAGGGACCTGTCTGGGTTCAGAAGGAACCTGGCTGGGTTCAGTAGGGACCTGGCTGGGTTCAGAAGGACCTGGCTGGGTTCAGGAGGGACCTATCTGGATTCAGGAGGGACCTGTCAGGGTTCAGGAGGGAGCTGCCTGGGTTCAGAAGGGATCTGGCTAGGTTTAGGTGGGACATGTCTGGGTTCAGAAGGGACCTGGCTGGGTTCAGGAGGGACCTGTCTGGGTTCAGAAGGGACCTGTCTGGGTTCAGAAGAGACCTGTCTGGGTTTCAGAGGGGACCTGTCTGGGCTCAGAAGGACCTGTCTGGGTTCAGAAGAGACCTGGCTGGATTCAGAATGGACCTGTCTGGATTCATGAGGGACCTGTCTGGGTTCTGGAGGGACCTGTCTGGGTTCAAGAGGGACCTGTCTGGGTTCAGAATGGACCTGGCTGGGTTCAGGAGGGACCTGTCTGGGTTCAGAAGGGACCTGTCTGGGTTCAGAAGGAACCTGTCTGGGTTCAGGAGGGACCTGGCTGGGTTCAGAAGGACCTGGCTGGGTTCAGAAGGGACCTGTCTTGGTTCAGGATGGACCTCGCTGGATTCAGGAGGGACCTGGCTGGATTCAGAAGGACCTGGCTGGGGCTGGGTTCAGGAGGGACCTGGCTGGATTCAGGAGGGACCTGTCTGGGTTCAGAAGGAACCTGTCTGGGTTCAGGAGGGATCTGGCTAGGTTCAGGTTGGACATGTCTGGGTTCAGAAGGGACCTGTCTGGGTTCAGGAGGGACCTGTCTGGGTTCAGAAGGGACTTGTCTAGGTTCAGAAGGGACCTGTCTGGGTTCAGAGGGGACCTTTCTGGGTTCAAAAGGACCTGTCTGGGTTCAGAAGAGACCTGGCTGGATTCAGAAGGGACCTGTCTGGATTCATGAGGGACCTGTCTGGGTTCTGGAGGGACTTGTCTGGCTATAGGAGGGACCTGGCTGGGTTCAGAAGGGACCTGTCTGGGTTCAGAAGGGACCTGTCTGGGTTCAGGAGGGACCTGGCTGGGTTCAGCAGGGACCTGTCTGGGTTCAGAAGGGACCTGTCTGGGTTCAGGAGGTACCTGTCTGGGTTCAAAAGGACCTGTCTGGGTTCAGAAAGGACCTGTCTGGGTTAAGAAGGGACCTGTCTTGGTTCAGGAGGGACCTGTCTGGGTTCAGAAGGGACCTGTCTGGGTTCAGGAGGGGCCTGGCTGGGTTCAGGAGGGACCTGGCTGGGGATGGGTTCAGGAGGGACCTGGCTGGATTCAGAATGGACTTGGCTGGGTTCAGAAGGGACCTGTCTGGGTTCAGGAGGAACCTACCTGGGTTCAGAAGGGACCTGCCTGGGTTCAGAAGGGACCTGTCTTGGTTCAGGAGGGACCTGGCTGGATTCAGAAGGGACCTGTATGGGTTCAGAAGGACCTGGCTGGGGCTGGGTTCAGGAGGGACCTGGCTGGATTCAGGAGGGACCTGTCTGGGGTTAGAAGGGACCTGTCTGGGTTCAGAAGGGACCTGGCTGGTTTCAGGAGGGACCTGTATGGGTTCAGAAGGACCTGGCTGGGGCTGGGTTCAGGAGGGACCTGGCTGGGTTCAGAAGGACCTGGCTGGGTTCAGGAGGGACCTATCTGGATTCAGGAGGGACCTGTCAGGGTTCAGGAGGGAGCTGCCTGGGTTCAGAAGGGATCTGGCTAGGTTTAGGTGGGACATGTCTGGGTTCAGAAGGGACCTGGCTGGGTTCAGGAGGGACCTGTCTGGGTTCAGAAGGGACCTGTCTGGGTTCAGAAGAGACCTGTCTGGGTTTCAGAGGGGACCTGTCTGGGCTCAGAAGGACCTGTCTGGGTTCAGAAGAGACCTGGCTGGATTCAGAATGGACCTGTCTGGATTCATGAGGGACCTGTCTGGGTTCTGGAGGGACCTGTCTGGGTTCAAGAGGGACCTGTCTGGGTTCAGAATGGACCTGGCTGGGTTCAGGAGGGACCTGTCTGGGTTCAGAAGGGACCTGTCTGGGTTCAGAAGGAACCTGTCTGGGTTCAGGAGGGACCTGGCTGGGTTCAGAAGGACCTGGCTGGGTTCAGAAGGGACCTGTCTTGGTTCAGGATGGACCTCGCTGGATTCAGGAGGGACCTGGCTGGATTCAGAAGGACCTGGCTGGGGCTGGGTTCAGGAGGGACCTGGCTGGATTCAGGAGGACCTGGCTGGGGCTGGGTTCAGGAGGGACCTGGCTGGATTCAGGAGGGACCTGTCTGGGTTCAGAAGGAACCTGTCTGGATTCAGGAGGGATCTGGCTAGGTTCAGGTTGGACATGTCTGGATTCAGAATGGACCTGTCTGGATTCATGAGGGACCTGTCTGGGTTCTGGAGGGACCTGTCTGGGTTCAAGAGGGACCTGTCTGGGTTCAGAATGGACCTGGCTGGGTTCAGGAGGGACCTGTCTGGGTTCAGAAGGGACCTGTCTGGGTTCAGAAGGAACCTGTCTGGGTTCAGGAGGGACCTGGCTGGGTTCAGAAGGACCTGGCTGGGTTCAGAAGGGACCTGTCTTGGTTCAGGATGGACCTCGCTGGATTCAGGAGGGACCTGGCTGGATTCAGAAGGACCTGGCTGGGGCTGGGTTCAGGAGGGACCTGGCTGGATTCAGGAGGGACCTGTCTGGGTTCAGAAGGAACCTGTCTGGATTCAGGAGGGATCTGGCTAGGTTCAGGTTGGACATGTCTGGGTTCAGAAGGGACCTGTCTGGGTTCAGGAGGGACCTGTCTGGGTTCAGAAGGGACTTGTCTAGGTTCAGAAGGGACCTGTCTGGGTTCAGAGGGGACCTTTCTGGGTTCAAAAGGACCTGTCTGGGTTCAGAAGAGACCTGGCTGGATTCAGAAGGGACCTGTCTGGATTCATGAGGGACCTGTCTGGGTTCTGGAGGGACTTGTCTGGCTATAGGAGGGACCTGGCTGGGTTCAGAAGGGACCTGTCTGGGTTCAGAAGGGACCTGTCTGGGTTCAGGAGGGACCTGGCTGGGTTCAGCAGGGACCTGTCTGGGTTCAGAAGGGACCTGTCTGGGTTCAGGAGGTACCTGTCTGGGTTCAAAAGGACCTGTCTGGGTTCAGAAGGGACCTGTCTTGGTTCAGGAGGGACCTGTCTGGGTTCAGAAGGGACCTGTCTGGGTTCAGGAGGGGCCTGGCTGGGTTCAGGAGGGACCTGGCTGGGGATGGGTTCAGGAGGGACCTGGCTGGATTCAGAATGGACTTGGCTGGGTTCAGAAGGGACCTGTCTGGGTTCAGGAGGAACCTACCTGGGTTCAGAAGGGACCTGTATGGGTTCAGAAGGACCTGGCTGGGGCTGGGTTCAGGAGGGACCTGGCTGGATTCAGGAGGGACCTGTCTGGGGTTAGAAGGGACCTGTCTGGGTTCAGAAGGGACCTGGCTGGTTTCAGGAGGGACCTGTATGGGTTCAGAAGGACCTGGCTGGGGCTGGGTTCAGGAGGGACCTGGCTGGATTCAGGAGGGACCTGTCTGGGGTTAGAAGGGACCTGTCTGGGTTCAGAAGGGACCTGGCTGGTTTCAGGAGGGACCTGGCTGGGTTCAGGAGGGACCTGTCTGGGTTCAGAAGGGACCTGGCTGGGTTCAGGAGGGACCTGGCTGAGTTCAGAAGGGACCTGGCTGGGTTCAGAAGGGACCTGGCTGGGTTCAGGAGGGACCTGGCTGTTTTCAGAAGGGACCTGACTGGGTTCAGAAGGGACCTGTCTGGGTTCAGAAGAGACCTATCTGGGTTCAGGAGGGACCTGTCTGGGTTCAGGAGGGACCTGTCTGGGTTCAGGAGGAACCTGTCTGGGTTCAGGAGGGACCTGTCTGGGTTCAGGAGGGACCTGTCTGGGTTCAGGAGGGACCTGTCTGGGTTCTAATGGGACCTGTCTGGGTTCACAAGGGACCTGGCTGGGTTCAGAAGGGACCTGGCTGGGTTCGGAAGTGACCTGTCTGGGTTCAGGAGGGACCTGTCTGGGTTCAGAAGGGACCGGTCTGTGTTCAGGAGGGGCCTGGTTCAGGAGGGACCTGGCTGGGTTCAGAAGGGACCTGGCTGGGTTCAGAAGGGACCTGCCTGGGTTCAGGAGGGACCTGCCTGAGTTCAGAAGGGACCTGTCTGGGTTCAGAAGGACCTGGCTGGGTTCAGAAGGGACCTGGCTGGGGCTGGGTTCAGGAGGGACCTGTCTGGTTTCAGAAGGGACCTGTCTGGTTTCAGAAGGGACCTGTCTGGGTTCAGAAGGGACCTGGCTGGGTTCAGAAGGGACCTGTATGGGTTTAGAAGGACCTGGCTGGGGCTGGGTTCAGGAGGGAACTGGCTGGATTCAGGAGGGACCTGTCTGGAGTTAGAAGGGACCTGTCTGGGTTCAGAAGGGACCTGTCTGGCTATATGAGGGACCTGTCTGGGTTCAGGAGGGACCTGGCTGGGTTCAGAAGGGACCTGTCTCGGTTCAGGAGGGACCTGTCTGGGTTCAGAAGGGACCTGTCTGGGTTCAGAAGGGACCTGTCTGGGTTCAGGAGGTACCTGTCTGGGTTCAGAAGGACCTGTCTGGGTTCAGAAAGGACCTGGCTGGGTTCAGAAGGGACCTGCCTGGGTTCAGGAGGGACCTGCCTAATTTCAGAAGGGACCTGTCTGGTTTCAGAAGGACCTGGCTGGGTTCAGAAGGGACCTGGCTGGGGCTGGGTTCAGGAGGGACCTGTCTGGCTTCAGAAGGGACCTGTCTGGGTTCAGAAGGGACCTGGCTGGGTTCAGAAGGGACCTGTATGGGTTTAGAAGGACCTGGCTGGGGCTGGGTTCAGGAGGGACCTGGCTGGATTCAGGAGGGACCTGTCTGGGGTTAGAAGGGACCTGTCTGGGGTCAGAAGGGACCTGTCTGGTTTCATGAGGGACCTGTCTGTGTTCTGGAGGGACCTGTCTGGCTATAGGAGGGACCTGTCTGGGTTCAGGAGGGACCTGTCTGGGTTCAGAAGGGACCTGTCTGGGTTCAGGAGGGACCTGTCTGGGTTCAGGAGGTACCTGTCTGGGTTCAGAAGGACCAGTCTGGGTTCAGGAGGGGCCTGGCTGGGTTCAGGAGGGACCTGGCCTGGGCTGGGTTCAGGAGGGACCTGGCTGGATTCAGAAGGGACCTGTCTGGGTTCAGAAGGGACCTCGCTGGGTTCAGAAGGGACCTGTCTGGGTTCAGGAGGAACCTGGCTGGGTTCAGAAGGGACCTGCCTGGGTTCAGAAGGACCTGGCTGGGTTCAAGAGGGACCTGTTTGGGTTCAGAAGGGACCTGTCTGGGTTCAGGAGGGACCCTTCTGGGTTCAGAACGGACCTGTCTGGGTTCAGGAGGGACCTGCCTGGGTACAGAAGGGACCTGGCTGGGTTCAGAAGGGACCTGCCTGGGTTCAGGAGGGACCTGCCTGAGTTCAGAAGGGACCTGTCTGGGTTCAGAAGGACCTGGCTCGGTTCAGAAGGGACCTGGCTGGGGCTGGGTTCAGGAGGGACCTGTCTGGGTTCAGAAGGGACCTGTCTGGGTTCAGAAGGGACCTGTCTGGGTTCAGAAGGGACCTGGCTGGGTTCAGAAGGGACCTGTATGGGTTTAGAAGGGGCTGGGTCAGGAGGGACCCGGCTGGATTCAGGAGGGACCTGTCTGGGGTTAGAAGGGACCTGTCTGGGTTCAGAAGGGACCTGTCTGGTTTCATGAGGGACCTGTCTGGGTTCTGGAGGGACCTGTCTGGCTATAGGAGGGACCTGTCTGGGTTCAGGAGGGACCTGGCTGGGTTCAGAAGGGACCTGTCTGGGTTCAGGAGGGACCTGGCTAGGGCTGGGTTCAGGAGGGACCTGGCTGGATTCAGAAGGGACCTGTCTGGGTTCAGAAGGGACCTGTCTGGTTTCAGGAGGAACCTGCCTGGGTTCAGAAGGGACCTGCCTGGGTTCAGAAGGACCTGGCTGGGTTCAAGAGGGACCTGTCTGGGTTCAGAAGGGACCTGTCTGGGTTCAGGAGGGACCCTTCTGGGTTCAGAAGGGACCTATCTGGGTTCAGGAGGGACCTGTCTGGGTTCAGAAGGACCTGGCTGGGTTCAGGAGGGACCTGTCTGGATTCAGGAGGGACCTGTCTGGGTTCAGGAGGGACTTGCCTTGGTTCAGAAGGGACCTGTCTTGGTTCAGGAGGGACCTGGATGGATTCAGAAGGGACCTGTATGGGTTCAGAAGGACCTGGCTGGGGCTGGGTTCAGGAGGGACCTGTCTGGATTCAGGAGGGACCTGTCTGGGGTTAGAAGGGACCTGTCTGGGTTCAGAAGGAACCTGTCTGGTTTCAGGAGGGACCTGGCTGGGTTCAGGAGGGACCTGTCTGGGTTCAGAAGGGACCTGTCTGGGTTCAGAAGGACCTGGCTGGGGCTGGGTTCAGAAGGGACCTGGCTGGGTTCAGGAGGGACCTGGCTGTTTTCAGAAGGGACCTGGCTGTTTTCAGAAGGGACCTGGATGGGTTCAGAAGGGACCTGTCTGGGTTCAGAAGGGACCTGGCTGGGTTCAGAAGGGACCTGGCTGGGTTCAGAAGTGACCTGTCTGGGTTCAGGTGGGACCTGTCTGGGTTCAGAAGGGACCAGTCTGGGTTCAGGAGGGGCCTGGTTCAGGAGGGACCTGTCTGGGTTCAGAAGGGACCTGTCTGGGTTCAGGAGGGACCTGGCTGGGTTCAGGAGGGACCTGGCTGGGTTCAGAAGGGACCTGGCTGGTTTCAGAAGGGACCTGGCTGGGTTCAGGAGGGACCTGGCTGGGTTAAGAAGGGACCTGCCTGGGTTCAGAAGGGACCTGTCTGGGTTCAGAAGCGACCTGTCTGGGTTCAGGAGGGACCTGTCTGGGTTCAGGAGGGACCTGTCTGGGTTCAGGAGGGACCTGTCTGGGTTCAGAAGGGACCTGTCTGGGTTCTAAAGGGACCTGTCTGGATTCAGAAGGGACCTGACTGGGTTCAGAAGTGACCTGTCTGGGTTCAGGAGGGACCTGTCTGGGTTCAGAAGGGACCTGTCTGGGTTCAGGAGGGGCCTGGTTCAGGAGGGACCTGGCTGAGTTCAGAACGAACCTGGCTGGGTTCAGAAGGGACCTGCCTGGGTTCAGGAGGGACCTGCCTGAGTTCAGAAGGGACCTCTCTGGGTTCAGAAGGGACCTGGCTGGATTCAGAAGGGACCTGGCTGGATTCAGAAGGGACCTGGCTGGATTCAGAAGGGACCTGTCTGGATTCAGAAGGGACCTGGCTGGGTTCACAAGAGACCTGGCTGGGTTCAGAAGGGACCTGTCTGGATTCAGGGGGGACCTGTCTGGGTTCAGGAGGGGCCTGCTGTCTGCTATCGCAGCACTGTGTGTGTTTTCTGTCCCGTCTGCTTTCTCAGCACTGTGTGTGTTTTCTGTCCCGTCTGCTATCTCAGCACTGTGTGTGTTTTCTGTCCCGTCTGCTATCTCAGCACTGTGTGTGTTTTCTGTCCCGTCTGCTATCTCAGCACTTCAGCACAGAAGTTGACACCTTGTTGGCAGCTGCTTGATGATGTCATGCTGGTGAAGTACTCTGTGTGGGGCCAGCAGCAGAGTGACCGGCACATTTTCCTAAACACTTTCCATTATAGACCACTAAGGATCATTTAAAAAAAAATACAAAAAAGTTGTATATTTTATTGACACATCAATTTGACAAATACACAGGCTTTCTTTTTTTTATTCACAACATATATTTTCCCATCGCAAATCCTCCTAAAAATATACACCTGCACTAATCTCAAATCAAATCTAATTCCCAAATGAGACTTGTGTTACAGTGAGTACGGTTAAATGCACACAATAATCAGATTTATTGTAAATTAGTCATATTAATATAATAGTTTGATTTAAACATTTACAAGCTTTGAAATCAGGCTACCTGATCCTGTTTACATGGACACATCTGAAACCAGGCTACTTGATCCTGTTTACCTGAACACATCTGAAATCAGGCTACTTGATCCTGTTTACATGGACACATCTGAAATCAGGCTACTTGATCCTGTTTACATGGACACATCTGAAATCAGGCTACTTGATCCTGTTTACATGAACACATCTGAAATCAGGCTACTTGATCCTGTTTACATGAACACATCTGAAATCAGGCTACTTGATCCTGTTTACATGAACACATCTGAAATCAGGCTACTTGATGGGACTTGGATAAATGCAGAAAATCACCAATCCAATTAAACGTTCAACCACAGCGACCATGTTATTTTTGGGAAGCATATTTTATTCTGAGTTTGGACAGTTTGTCATTTCACTCGCGCAAAAGAAGGAAGCTCCTGCTGCTCTGATTAAATACACCGCTGTGACTCTGATTAAATACACCGCTGTGACTCTGATTAAATACACCGCTGTGACTGATTAAATACACCGCTGTGACTCTGATTAAATACACCGCTGTGACTGATTAAATACACCGCTGTGACTCTGATTAAATACACCGCTGTGACTGATTAAATACACCGCTGTGACTCTGATTAAATACACCGCTGTGACTCTGATTAAATACACCGCTGTGACTCTGATTAAATACACCGCTGTGACTGATTAAATACACCGCTGTGACTCTGATTAAATACACCGCTGTGACTGATTAAATACACCGCTGTGACTCTGATTAAATACACCGCTGTGACTCTGATTAAATACACCGCTGTGACTCTGATTAAATACACCGCTGTGACTCTGATTAAATACACCGCTGTGACTCTGATTAAATACACCGCTGTGACTCTGATTAAATACACCGCTGTGACTCTGATTAAATACACCGCTGTGACTCTGATTAAATACACCGCTGTGACTCTGATTAAATACACCGCTGTGACTCTGATTAAATACACCGCTGTGACTCTGATTAAATACACCGCTGTGACTCTGATTAAATACACCGCTGTGACTCTGATTAAATACACGCTGTGACTCTGATTAAATACACCGCTGTGACTCTGATTAAATACACCGCTGTGACTCTGATTAAATACACCGCTGTGTCTCTGATTAAATACACCGCTGTGACTCTGATTAAATACACCGCTGTCACTCTAATTAAATACACCGCTGTGACTCTGATTAAATACACCGCTGTGACTCTGATTAAATACACCGCTGTGACTCTGATTAAATACACCGCTGTGACTCTGATTAAATACACCGCTGTGACTCTGATTAAATACACCGCTGTGACTCTGATTAAATACACCGCTATGACTGATTAAATACACCGCTGTGACTCTGATTAAATACACCGCTATGACTGATTAAATACACCGCTGTGACTCTGATTAAATACACCGCTGTGACTCTGATTAAATACACCGCTGTGACTCTGATTAAATACACCGCTATGACTGATTAAATACACCGCTGTGACTCTGATTAAATACACCGCTATGACTGATTAAATACACCGCTGTGACTCTGATTAAATACACCGCTGTGACTCTGATTAAATACACCGCTGTGACTCTGATTAAATACACCGCTATGACTCTGATTAAATACACCGCTATGACTGATTAAATACACCGCTGTGACTCTGATTAAATACACCGCTGTGACTCTGATTAAATACACCGCTGTGACTGATTAAATACACCGCTGTGACTCTGATTAAATACACCGCTGTGACTCTGATTAAATACACCGCTGTGACTCTGATTAAATACACCGCTGTGACTGATTAAATACACCGCTATGACTGATTAAATACACCGCTGTGACTCTGATTAAATACACCGCTATGACTGATTAAATACACCGCTGTGACTCTGATTAAATACACCGCTATGACTGATTAAATACACCGCTGTGACTCTGATTAAATACACCGCTGTGACTCTGATTAAATACACCGCTGTGACTCTGATTAAATACACCGCTGTGACTCTGATTAAATACACCGCTGTGACTCTGATTAAATACACCGCTGTGACTCTGATTAAATACACCGCTGTGACTCTGATTAAATACACCGCTGTGACTCTGATTAAATACACCGCTGTGACTCTGATTAAATACACCGCTGTGACTCTGATTAAATACACCGCTGTGACTCTGATTAAATACAGTGCTGTGACTCTGATTAAATACAGTGCTGTGACTCTGATTAAATACACCGCTGTGACTCTGATTAAATACACCGCTGTGACTCTGATTAAATACAGTGCTGTGACTCTGATTAAATACACCGCTGTGACTCTGATTAAATACACCGCTGTCACTCTGATTAAATACACCGCTGTGACTCTGATTAAATACACCGCTGTGACTCTGAATAAATACACCGCTGTGACTCTGATTAAATACACCGCTGTGACTCTGATTAAATACACCGCTGTGACTCTGATTAAATACACCGCTGTGACTCTGAATAAATACACCGCTGTGACTCTGAATAAATACACCGCTGTGTCTCTGATTAAATACACCGCTGTGACTCTGATTAAATACACCGCTGTGACTCTGATTAAATACACCGCTGTCACTCTGATTAAATACACCGCTGTGACTCTGATTAAATACACCGCTGTGACTCTGAATAAATACACCGCTGTGACTCTGATTAAATACACCGCTGTGACTCTGATTAAATACACCGCTGTGACTCTGATTAAATACACCGCTGTGACTCTGAATAAATACACCGCTGTGTCTCTGATTAAATACACCGCTGTGACTCTGATTAAATACACCGCTGTGACTCTGATTAGGAGTTACTGAGTTTCACGTTGTAGTGTTATGACAATGATCGGACGGACATAAGAGGTCAGTTTCACCTGACGATATACTCTTTGTGAAATAATGAACCGCTATTTCTCTCTCTCTCCCCTCTGTAGGCCTGAACCAGCAGCGTATCACCCAGAGTGGTCCAAGCAAGCAGGGGGGCCAACTGCCCTCCAGTCCCGAGAGCAGAGGAGTCATGGCGGGCAGCAACCAGATGAGGCTCCAGCAGCTGCAGATGGAGAAGGAGAGGTTGAGACTGAAACACCAGGAGCTGCTCCGCACCAGACCACAGGTCAGTAGCCTGTCCCTGACCAGTAGTATAGTATAGTGGTATAGTATAGTATAGTGGCACAGTATAGTGGTATAGTATAATATAGTGGTATAGTATAGTGGTATTGTATAATATAGTGGTATAGTATAGTGGCATATTATAATATAGTGGTATAGTACAGTGGTATAGTATAATATAGTGTTATAGTATAGTGGTATAGTATAGTGGTATAGTATAATATAGTGTTATAGTATAGTGGTATAGTATAGTGGTATAGTATAATATAGTGGTATAGTATAGTATAGTATAGTGGTATAGTATTGTGGCACAGTATAGTGGCATAGTATAATATAGCGGTGTAGTATAGTGGAGTAGTATACTATAGTGGTATAGTATAGTGGAATAGTATACTATAGTGGTATAGTATAGTGGAATTGTTACGGTGCGTGAATGAGGACCCAAAAGCGAATTAACGTAAACAGAGCTTCTTTAATAACAAAACAAAACGTAGGCTCAGATGGACCGGCAGGTTCCGACAGGACAGGACAAGGTTGCAGCAAACATGACGATAGTCTGGTTCAGGCATGAACAACACAAACAAGAATCCGACAAAGACAGGAGCAGAAACAGAGAGAGATATAGAGGACTAATCAGAGGGAAAAAGGGAACAGGTGGGAAAAGGGGTGACGAGGTAGTTAGGAGGAGACAAGGCACAGCTGGGGAAAAGAGGGGGAGAAAAGGTAACCTAACAACGACCAGCAGAGGGAGACAGGGTGAAGGGAAAGGACAGAAACAAGACACAACATGACAGTACATGACAGTACCCCCCCACTCACCGAGCGCCTCCTGGCGCACTCGAGGAGGAAACCTGGCGGCAACGGAGGAAATCATCGATCAGCGCACGGTCCAGCACGTCCCGAGAGGGAACCCAACTCCTCTCCTCAGGACCGTACCCCTCCCAATCTACTAGGTACTGATGACCACGGCCCCGAGGACGCATGTCCAAAATCCTACGGACCCTGTAGATGGGTGCGCCCTCGACAAGGATGGGGGGGGGGGGAAGACGAGCGGGGGCGCGAAGAACGGGCTTGATACAGGAGACATGGAAGACCGGGTGGACGCGAC
Organism: Oncorhynchus mykiss; assembly: GCF_013265735.2. Lineage (NCBI taxonomy): Eukaryota > Metazoa > Chordata > Actinopteri > Salmoniformes > Salmonidae > Oncorhynchus > Oncorhynchus mykiss. Next base: position 48,813,380 of record NC_048591.1, on the reverse strand, counting down.
GAAGGTATCGCGGAAGAAGAAGTCGAACTGCGACAGGATTAATGACCTGAGAAATACGGAACGGACCAATGAACCGCGGGGTCAACTTGCGAGAAGTGGTCTTAAGGGGAAGGTTCTGAGTGGAGAGCCAAACTCTCTGACCGCGACAATATCTAGGACTCTTAGTTCTACGCTTATTAGCAGCCCTCACAGTCTGCGCCCTATAACGGCAAAGTGCAGACCTGACCCTCTTCCAGGTGCGCTCGCAACGTTGGACAAAAGCCTGAGCGGAGGGGACGCTGGACTCGGCGAACTGAGATGAGAACAGCGGAGGCTGGTACCCGAGGCTACTCTGAAAAGGAGATAGCCCGGTCGCAGACGAAGGAAGCGAGTTGTGGGCGTATTCTGCCCAGGGGAGCTGTTCTGACCAAGACGCAGGGTTGCGAAAAGAAAGACTGCGTAAGATGCGACCAATAGTCTGATTGGCCCGTTCTGCTTGACCGTTAGACTGGGGGTGAAAGCCGGAAGAGAGACTGACGGAAGCCCCAATCAAACGGCAAAACTCCCTCCAAAATTGAGACGTGAATTGCGGACCTCTGTCCGAAACGACGTCTGACGAAAGGCCATGAATTCTGAAAACATTCTCGATGATGATTTGTGCCGTCTCTTTAGCAGAAGGAAGCTTAGCAAGGGGAATAAAATGAGCCGCCTTAGAGAACCTGTCGACAACCGTAAGAATAACAGTCTTCCCCGCTGACGAAGGCAGTCCGGTGACAAAATCTAAGGCGATGTGAGACCACGGTCGAGAGGGAATGGGAAGCGGCCTGAGACGGCCGGCAGGAGGAGAGTTACCGGACTTAGTCTGCGCGCAGACCGAACAAGCAGCCACGAAGCGATGCGTGTCATGCTCCCGGGTGGGCCACCAAAAGCGCTGGCCAATGGAAGCAAGCGTACCCCGAACGCCAGGGTGGCCGGCTAACTTGGCAGAGTGAGCCCACTGAAGAACGGCCAGACGAGTAGGAACGGGAACGAAAAGAAGGTTCCTGGGACAAGCGCGCGGCGACGGAGTTTGAGTGAGTGCTTGCTTTACCTGCCTCTCAATTCCCCAGACAGTCAACCCGACAACACGCCCCTCAGGGAGAATCCCCTCGGGGTCAGTGGAGGCTACTGAAGAACTGAAAAGACGAGATAAAGCATCAGGCTTGGTGTTCTTAGAGCCCGGATGATAAGAAATCACGAACTCGAAACGAGCGAAAAACAGCGCCCAGCGCGCCTGACGCGCATTAAGTCGTTTGGCAGAACGGATGTACTCAAGGTTCCTATGGTCAGTCCAAACGACAAAAGGAACGGTCGCCCCCTCCAACCACTGTCGCCATTCGCCTAGGGCTAAGCGGATGGCGAGCAGTTCGCGGTTTCCCACATCATAGTTACGTTCCGACGGCGACAGGCGATGAGAAAAATACGCGCAAGGGTGGACCTTGTCGTCAGAGAAGAAGCGCTGAGAAAGAATGGCTCCCACGCCCACCTCTGACGCGTCAACCTCGACAATGAACTGTCTAGAGACGTCAGGTGTAACAAGGATAGGTGCGGATGTAAAACGATTCTTGAGGAGATCAAAAGCTCCCTGGGCGGAAACGGACCACTTAAAGCACGTCTTGACAGAAGTAAGGGCTGTGAGAGGGGCTGCCACCTGACCGAAATTACGGATGAAACGACGATAGAAGTTCGCGAAGCCGAGAAAACGCTGCAACTCGACGCGTGACTTAGGGACGGGCCAATCAATGACAGCTTGGACCTTAGCGGGATCCATCTTAATGCCTTCAGCGGAAATAACAGAACCGAGAAATGTGACGGAGGAGGCATGAAAAGAGCACTTCTCAGCCTTCACAAAAAGACAATTCTCTAAAAGGCGCTGGAGGACACGTCGAACGTGCTGAACATGAATCTGGAGTGACGGTGAAAAAATCAGGATATCGTCAAGGTAAACGAAAACAAAGATGTTCAGCATGTCTCTCAGGACATCATTGACTAATGCCTGAAAGACAGCTGGAGCGTTAGCGAGGCCGAAAGGAAGAACCCGGTATTCAAAGTGCCCTAACGGAGTGTTAAACGCCGTCTTCCACTCGTCCCCCTCCCTGATGCGCACGAGATGGTAAGCGTTACGAAGGTCCAACTTAGTGAAAAACCTGGCTCCCTGCAGGATCTCGAAGGCTGAAGACATAAGAGGAAGCGGATAACGATTCTTCACTGTTATGTCATTCAGCCCTCGATAATCTATGCAGGGGCGCAGGGACCCGTCCTTCTTCTTAACAAAAAAAAACCCCGCTCCGGCGGGAGAGGAGGAGGGGACTATGGTACCGGCGGCAAGAGCTACAGACAAATAATCTTCGAGAGCCTTACGTTCGGGAGCCGACAGAGAGTATAGTCTACCCCGGGGGGGAGTGGTTCCCGGAAGGAGATCAATACTACAATCATACGACCGGTGTGGAGGAAGAGAGGTGGCCCTGGACCGACTGAACACCGTGCGCAGATCGTGATATTCCTCCGGCACCCCTGTCAAATCACCAGGCTCCTCCTGTGAAGAAGAGACAGAGGAAACAGGAGGGATAGCAGACATTAAACATTTCACATGACAAGAGACGTTCCAGGAGAGGATAGAATTACTAGACCAATTAATGGAAGGATTATGACAAACTAGCCAGGGATGGCCCAAAACAACAGGTGTAAAAGGTGAACGAAAAATTAAAAAAGAAATGGTTTTGCTATGATTACCAGAAACAGTGAGGGTTAAAGGTAGCGTCTCACGCTGAATCCTGGGGAGAGGACTACCATCCAGGGCGAACAAGGCCGTGGACTCCCTTAACTGTCTGAGAGGAATGTCATGTTCCCGAGCCCAGGTCTCGTCCATAAAACAGCCCTCCGCCCCAGAGTCTATTAAGGCACTGCAGGAAGCTGACGAACCGGTCCAGCGTAGATGGACCGACAAGGTAGTGCAGGATCTTGAAGGAGAGACAGGAGTAGTAGCGCTCACCAGTAGCCCTCCGCTTACTGATGAGCTCTGGCTTTTACTGGACATGAAGTGACAAAATGACCAGCAGAACCGCAATAGAGACAGAGGCGGTTGGTGATTCTCCGTTCCCTCTCCTTAGTCGAGATGCGGATACCTCCCAGCTGCATAGGCTCAGCACCCGAGCCGGCATAGGAAGATGGTAGTGATGCGGAGAGGGGGGCAACGGAGAACGCGAGCTCCTTTCCACGAGCTCGGTGACGAAGATCAACCCGTCGCTCAATGCGAATAGCGAGTTCAATCAAGGAATCCACGCTGGAAGGAACCTCCCGGGAGAGAATCTCATCCTTTACCTCTGCGCGGAGACCCTCCAGAAAACGAGCGAGCAAAGCCGGCTCGTTCCAGCCACTGGAGGCAGCAAGAGTGCGAAACTCAATAGAGTAGTCTGTTATGGATCGATTACCCTGACATAGGGAAGACAGGGCCCTGGAAGCCTCCTCCCCAAAAACAGATCGATCAAAAACCCATATCATCTCCTCCTTAAAGTCCTGATACTGGTTAGTACACTCAGCCCTTGCCTCCCAGATTGCCGTGCCCCACTCACGAGCCCGTCCAGTAAGGAGAGATATGACGTAGGCGACACGAGCAGTGCTCCTGGAGTAAGTGTTGGGCTGGAGAGAAAACACAATATCACACTGGGTGAGGAACGAGCGGCATTCAGTGGGCTCCCCAGAGTAACACGGCGGGTTATTGATTCTGGGCTCCGGAGATTCGAAAGCCCTGGAAGTGGCCGGTGGATCGAGGCGGAGATGGTGAACCTGTTCTGTGAGGTTGGAGACTTGGGTGGCCAGGGTCTCAACGGCATGCCGAGCAGCAGACAATTCCTGCTTGTGTCTGCCTAGCATCGCTCCCTGGATCTCGACGGCTGAGTGGAGAGGATCCGAAGTCGCTGGGTCCATTCTTGGTCGGATTCTTCTGTTACGGTGCGTGAATGAGGACCCAAAAGCGAATTAACGTAAACAGAGCTTCTTTAATAACAAAACAAAACGTAGGCTCAGATGGACCGGCAGGTTCCGACAGGACAGGACAAGGTTGCAGCAAACATGACGATAGTCTGGTTCAGGCATGAACAACACAAACAAGAATCCGACAAAGACAGGAGCAGAAACAGAGAGAGATATAGAGGACTAATCAGAGGGAAAAAGGGAACAGGTGGGAAAAGGGGTGACGAGGTAGTTAGGAGGAGACAAGGCACAGCTGGGGAAAAGAGGGGGAGAAAAGGTAACCTAACAACGACCAGCAGAGGGAGACAGGGTGAAGGGAAAGGACAGAAACAAGACACAACATGACAGTACATGACAGGAATAGTATACTATAATATAGTGGTATAGTATACTAGAGTATAGTGGTATAGTATCATATAGCATAGGGGTATAGTATAATATAGTATAGTGGTATAGTATAATATAGTCTGGTGGTATAGTATCATATAGTATAGCAGTATAGTATAGTGGTATAGTATAATATAGTATAATATAGTATGGTGGTATAGTATAATATAGTATAGTGGTATAGTATAATATAGTGTTATAGTACAGTGGTATAGTATAATATAGTGTTATAGTATAGTGGTATAGTATAGTGGTATAGTATAATATAGTGTTATAGTATAGTGGTATAGTATAGTGGTATAGTATAATATAGTGGTATAGTATAGGTGTATAGTATAGTATAGTGGTATAGTATTGTGGCACAGTATAGTGGCATAGTATAATATAGTGGTGTAGTATAGTGGAGTAGTATACTATAGTGGTATAGTATAGTGGAATAGTATACTATAGTGGTATAGTATAGTGGAATAGTATACTATAGTATAGTGGTATAGTATACTAGAGTATAGTGGTATAGTATCATATAGCATAGGGGTATAGTAGAATATAGTATAGTGGTATAGTATAATATAGTCTGGTGGTATAGTATCATATAGTATAGCAGTATAGTATAGTGGTATAGTATACTGTAGTATAATATAGTATGGTGGTATAGTATAATATAGTATAGTGGTATAGTATAATATAGTGGTATAGTATAGTGGCATGGTATAATATAGTGGTATAGTATAGTGGAATAGTATACTATAGTGGTATAGTATAGTGGAATAGTATACTATAGTGGTATAGTATAGTGGCATAGTAGAATATAGTATAATATAGTATGGTGGTATAGTTTCATATAGTATAGTGGTATAGTATAGTGGTATAGTGGTATAGTATCATATAGCATAGTGGTATAGTATCATATAGTATAGCAGTATAGTATAGTGGTATAGTATAATATAGTTTAATATAGTATGGTGGTATAGTATAATATAGTATAGTGGTATAGTAGAATATAGTGGTATAGTATAGTGGCATGGTATAATATAGTGGTATAGTATAGTGGAATAGTATACTATAGTGGTATAGTATAGTGGAATAGTATACTATAGTGGTATAGTATAGTGGCATAGTAGAATATAGTGGTATAGTATAGTGGAGTAGTATACTATAGTGGTATAGTATAGTGGTATAGTATAGTGGTATAGTATAATATAGTGTTATAGTATAGTGGCATAGTATAATATAGTGGTATAGTATAGTGGAATAGTATACTATAGTATAGTGGTATAGTATACTATAGTGGTATAGTATTATATAGCATAGGGTTATAGTATAACATAGTATAGCGGTATAGTATAGTGGTGAAGTATAATATATTATAGTGGTATAGTATACTATGGTATAGTGGCATAGTATAGTAGTATAGTATCATATAGTATAGCAGTATAGTATAGTGGTATAGTATAATATAGTACAGTGGTATCGTATAATATAGTATAGTGGTATAGTATAATATAGTATAACATAGTATAGTGGTATAGTATAATATAGTATAGTGGTATAGTATAATATAGTATAATATAGTGGTATAGTATAGTGGTATAGTATAGTGGCATAGTATAATATAGTGGAATAGTATACTATAGTGGTATAGTATAGTGGAATAGTATACTATAGTATAGTGGTATAGTATAATATAGTATAGTGGTATAGTATAATATAGTGGTATAGTATAATATAGTATTGAAATATAGTATAGTAATATAGTATAATATAGTATGACATAGTATAGTGGTATAGTATAATATAGTATAGTGGTATAGTATAATATAGTATAATATAGTGGTATAGTATAGTGGAATAGTATACTATAGTGGTATAGTATAGTGGAATAGTATACTATAGTATAGTGGTATAGTATAATATAGTATAGTGGTATAGTATAATATAGTATAGTGGTATAGTATAATATAGTATAGTGGTATAGTATAGTGGTATAGTAGCATATAGTATTGAAATATAGTATAGTAATATAGTATAATATAGTATCGTTGTATAGTATAGTGGTATAGTATAATATAGTTTAGTAATATATTATAACATAGTATAGTGGTATAGTATAATATAGTATAGTGGTATAGTATAATATAGCATAGTGGTATAGTATAATATAGTATAGTGTAATATAGAATGGTGGTATAGTGGTATAGTATAATATAGTATAGTAATATAGTATAATATAGAATAGTGGTATAGTATAATATAGTATAGTGGTATAGTATAGTGGTATAGTAATATAGTGTAATATAGTATAATATAGTATAGTTGTATAGTATAGTGGTATAGTATAATATAGTTTAGTAATATATTATAATATAGTATAGTGGTATAGTATAATATAGTATAGTGGAATAGTATACTATAGTATAGTGGTATAGTATACTATAGTATAGTGGTATAGTATCATATAGCATAGGGTTATAGTATAACATAGTATAGTGGTATAGTATCATATAGTATAGCAGTATAGTATAGTGGTATAGTATAATATAGTACAGTGGTATCGTATAATATAGTATAGTGGTATAGTATAATATAGTATAACATAGTATAGTGGTATAGTATAATATAGTATCGTGGTATAGTATAATATAGTATAATATAGTGGTATAGTATAGTGGTATAGTATAGTGGTATAGTATAGTGGCATAGTATAATATAGTGGAATAGTATACTATAGTGGTATAGTATAGTGGAATAGAATACTATAGTATAGTGGTATAGTATAATATAGTATAGTGGTATAGTATAGTGGTATAGTATAATATAGTATTGAAATATAGTATAGTAATATAGTATAACATAGTATGGTGGTATAGTATAATATAGTATAGTGGTATAGTATAATATAGTGGAATAGTATACTATAGTGGTATAGTATAGTGGAATAGAATACTATAGTATAGTGGTATAGTATAATATAGTATAGTGGTATAGTATAGTGGTATAGTATAATATAGTATTGAAATATAGTATAGTAATATAGTATAACATAGTATGGTGGTATAGTATAATATAGCATAGTGGTATAGTATAATATAGTATAGTGTAATATAGAATGGTGGTATAGTGGTATAGTATAATATAGTATAGTAATATAGTATAATATAGAATAGTGGTATAGTATAATATAGTATAGTGGTATAGTATAGTGGTATAGTAATATAGTGTAATATAGTATAATATAGTATAGTTGTATAGTATAGTGGTATAGTATAATATAGTTTAGTAATATATTATAATATAGTATAGTGGTATAGTATAATATAGTATAGTGGAATAGTATACTATAGTATAGTGGTATAGTATACTATAGTATAGTGGTATAGTATCATATAGCATAGGGTTATAGTATAACATAGTATAGTGGTATAGTATCATATAGTATAGCAGTATAGTATAGTGGTATAGTATAATATAGTACAGTGGTATCGTATAATATAGTATAGTGGTATAGTATAATATAGTATAACATAGTATAGTGGTATAGTATAATATAGTATCGTGGTATAGTATAATATAGTATAATATAGTGGTATAGTATAGTGGTATAGTATAGTGGTATAGTATAGTGGCATAGTATAATATAGTGGAATAGTATACTATAGTGGTATAGTATAGTGGAATAGAATACTATAGTATAGTGGTATAGTATAATATAGTATAGTGGTATAGTATAGTGGTATAGTATAATATAGTATTGAAATATAGTATAGTAATATAGTATAACATAGTATGGTGGTATAGTATAATATAGTATAGTGGTATAGTATAATATAGTATAATATAGTGGTATAGTATAGTGGCATAGTATAATATAGTGGAATAGTATACTATAGTGGTATAGTATAGTGGAATAGTATACTATAGTATAGTGGTATAGTATAATATAGTATAGTGGTATAGTATAATAAAGTATAATATAGTATAGTGGTATAGTATAGTGGTATAGTATTGAAATACAGTATAGTAATATAGTATAATATAGTATAGTTGTATAGTATAGTGGTAACACAGACGGACCAGGCTATGATCCCTTATTGATGTCACTTGTTAAATCCAACCCAGCCCACCCACCCTACAGTACCCTGCCCACCCACCCTACAGTACACCCTCTCTACAGTACCCTCACTACCCAGCCCACCCACCCTACAGTACCCTCTCTACAGTACCCTCACTACCCAGCCCACCCACCCTACAGTACCCTCCCTACCCTGTCCACCCTCCCTACAGTACCCTCCCTACAGTACCCTCCCTACCCAGCCCACCCACCCTACAGTACCCTGCCCACCCACCCTACAGTACCCAGCCCACCCACCCTACAGTACCCTGCCCACCCACCCTACAGTACCCTCTCTACAGTACCCTCCCTACCCAGCCCACCCACCCTACAGTACCCTCCCTACAGTACCCTCCCTTCCCAGCCCACCCTCCCTACAGTACCCTCCCTACCCTGTCCACCCTCCCTACAGTACCCTGCCCACCCACCCTACAGTACCCTCTCTACAGTACCCTCCCTACCCAGCCCACCCACCCTACAGTACCCTCCCTACAGTACCCTCCCTACCCAGCCCACCCTCCCTACAGTACCCTCCCTACCCTGTCCACCCTCCCTACAGTACCCTCCCTACAGTACCCTCTCTACAGTACCCTCCCTACAGTACCCACCCTACAGTACCCACCCTACAGTACCCTCTCTACAGTACCCTCCCTACAGTACCCTCCCTACAGTACCCACCCTACAGTACCCACCCTACAGTACCCTCCATACAATACCCACCCTACAGTACCCTCCCTACAGTACCCTCCCTACAGTACCCTCCTTACAGTACCCTCCCTACCCAGCCCACCCACCCTACAGTACCCTCCCTACCCAGCCCACCCTCCCTACAGTACCCTCCCCCTCTCTCTCTCTCTCTCTCTCTCTCTCTCTCTCTCTCTCTCTCTCCAACTGTCTTTCTCTCTCTCCCCCACTCTCTCTCACACTGTCTCTGTCTCTGCCTCTCTCTCTCTCTCTCTCTCTCTCTCTCTCTCTCTCTCTCTCTCTCTCTCTCTCTCGCCAACTGTCTTTCTCTCTCTCCCCCACTCTCTCTCACACTGTCTCTGTCTCTGCCTCTCTCTCTCTCTCTCTCTCTCTCTCTCTCTCTCTCTCTCTCTCGCCAACTGTCTTTCTCTCTCTCCCCCACTCTCTCTCACACTGTCTCTGTCTCTGCCTCTCTCTCTCTCTCTCTCTCTCTCTCTCTCTCTCTCTGTCTCACTGTCTCTCTCTCTCCCCCCCACTGTCCACTCTCTCTGTCTCTCTCTCTCTCTCTCCCCCACTGTCTCTCTCTCTCTCTCCCCCTCTGTTTCACTGTCTTTCTCCCCCCCCCACTATCTCACTGTCTCTCTCCCACTGTCCACTGTCGCTCTCACTGTCTCTGTCTCTCTCTCTCCCACTGTCTCTCTCACTGTCTCTGTCTCTCTCTCTCCCACTGTCCACTGTCTCTCTCCCTCTCTCTCTCTGTCTCTCTCTCACTGTCTCTCTCTCTCTCACTGTCTGTCCCACTGTCTCTTTCTCTCACTGTCTCTCGCTCTCTCTCCCACTGTCCACTGTCTCTCTCTCTCTCTCCCTCTCTCTCTCCCTCTCTCTATCTCTGTCTCTCTCTCTCTCTCTCTCCACTGCCTCTCTCCCCCACTGTCCACTGTCTCTCTCCCACTGTCTCTCTCTCTCTGTCTCTCTCTGTCTCTCTCTGTCTCTCTCTGTCTCTCCTACTCTAGTTCAGGTGATGGTGTAACGGTGTATGTCTGTTTAATCCTAGATTTAACTTTGTATACAGTGGATAGAAAGCAAATGAACTTGGTGGCACGCACGCACACGCACACACACACACACACACACACACACACACACACACACACACACACACACACACACACACACACACACACACACACACACACACACACACACACACACACACACACAGACTGAGACTTAGTTATTTCAACCCTAACACATATTGGTGTGTTCAGCTGGAAGCTGGGCTGAGGTGTATTCTGAGCTATTGTAGGAGCATTAAAGTGACGCTGACACATTTGTACATAATATCAGTCCAAAATGTGCCCTATGGGCCGTTCTGGTTCACTCTACAGAAACAGGAGATGGACTCCTGCCCTATGGGCCGTTCTGGTCCACTCTACAGAAACAGGAAATGGGCTCCTGCCCTACGGGCCGTTCTGGTTCACTCTACAGAAACAGGAGATGGACTCCTGCCCTACGGGCCGTTCTGGTCCACTGTACAGAAACAGGAGATGGACTCCTGCCCTATGGGCTGTTCTGGTCCACTGTACAGAAACAGGAGATGGACTCCTGCCCTATGGGCCGTTCTGGTCCACTGTACAGAAACAGGAGATGGACTCCTGCCCTATGGGCCGTTCTGGTCCACTGTACAGAAACAGGAGATGGACTCCTGCCCTATGGGCCGTTCTGGTCCACTGTACAGAAACAGGAAATGGGCTCCTGCCCTGGCTTGGACAAGGTTTCTTACTTGTTTCCTTGACTTCCACTAACCCGTGCTGTGTGTGCTGTGTGTTCATAGGAGCTGGCTTTGAGGACCCAACTACCTGTCAGTATGGAGCAGGACGGGGGGACTCCCAACCCTGTGTCGTCCCCTGGGATGGGCCAGGACGCCAGAACCATGACAACCAACAGCTCCGACCCATTCCTCAACAGGTACGCCTTATCAGTTGTTATGACAGCTTACCTCAACAGGTCTTATCATGTATCATAAGGAGGACATCTTTCCTCAACAGGTGTGTCTGTTTATCTGAGGGCCGGTTTCCCAGACACAGATTTAGCCTGACCCACTAGAAACACCTTTGTCTTCGCTACATCTATGTCTGGAAAAACCGGCTCAGAATGTTCTAGATATTCTTAACCCGGAAAAACACAGCTCCGAAAAGAACATTAGTCATGATTTGTGTCATAGTGTTTGAAGTATTAGTAAATTGTTGTGGATGATATCATCCCTGTTTGAAGTTTGGAACGTGATTACCGTAACCTAATGTGACCTGAGCAGGTAGGAAAAACTCTGGGTTCTGGGGTCTCTGCCTTTCTTACACACACACGCACAGTGACTAGTGTGTGTGTGTGTGTATCCTATCAGAACTGTGTGTGTGTGTGTGCCTAGTGCTGTGGTGGGGGGAGTTTGAGCCCCTGTGTGAGCTGCCTGAGAGGCATTTCTCTGAACTTAACCCTGTTCACATGGAAGTGACTCATTCAGACCAGGGGGGGGGGGGGGGGGGGGGCTGTGCTGAGAGAGTGAGCCTGCACAATACCGACATCTGGTGGACATGATCGGTACTGCAGTACAGGGAGTTTCACAGAGTTTTTAAACCCATAGGCTCAAACATGGCATCAGATTAGCCCAATTCCATGATAATGACTTTGAATGATAATCAGGGATTTCTATTGGAGAAGCAGTTACTAAATATCTTTATATTAAATCTTTATTCTTTATTTTTAATCTTTATATTTTATTATTGAATTTCCCCTGCAGCTGAACATTTTGCCAAATCCAATTATATACATTTTTATTTTTATTTTTATGAAACATTTACAGATTGTAGTGGTTTTAAACGGTATCTGAATGGTTAAGGTGTTTCTCATATATTCAGCCACGTGTTGTTAAAACACTTTTAGCATTATGTCTGAGCTGGATGCATTGACAATGAGTGTACACGTTTACAGTACAACAGTACAACTTACTCAGCCACTTACTGAACACATTTATGGGAAACTGGTACATTGACCTATAGGAATGGAAACTGGTACATTGACCTATAGGGATGGAAACTGGTACATTGACCTATAGGGATGGAAACTGGTACATTGACCTATAGGAATGGAAACTGGTACATTGACCTATAGGAATGGAAACTGGTACATTGACCTATAGGGGTGGAAACTGGTACATTGACCTATAGGAATGGAAACTGGTACATTGACCTATAGGAATGGAAACTGGTACATTGACCTATAGGGATGGAAACTGGTACATTGACCTATAGGGATGGAAACTGGTACATTGATCTATAGGAATGGAAACTGGTACATTGACCTATAGGAATGGAAACTGGTACATTGACCTATAGGAATGGAAACTGGTACATTGACCTATAGGAATGGAAACTGGTACATTGACCTATAGGAATGGAAACTGGTACATTGACCTATAGGAATGGAAACTGGTACATTGACCTATAGGAATGGAAACTGGTACATTGACCTATAGGAATGGAAACTGGTACATTGACCTATAGGAATGGAAACTGGTACATTGACCTATAGGGATGGAAACTGGTACATTGACCTATAGGGATGGAAACTGGTACATTGACCTATAGGAATGGAAACTGGTACATTGACCTATAGGAATGGAAACTGGTACATTGATCTATAGGAATGGAAACTGGTACATTGACCTATAGGAATGGAAACTGGTACATTGACCTATAGGAATGGAAACTGGTACATTGACCTATAGGGATGGAAACTGGTACATTGACCTATAGGAATGGAAACTGGTACATTGACCTATAGGAATGGAAACTGGTACATTGACCTATAGGGATGGAAACTGGTACATTGACCTATAGGAATGGAAACTGGTACATTGATCTATAGGAATGGAAACTGGTACATTGATCTATAGGAATGGAAACTGGTAGAGGCTTTGGTTTTTCAGTATGTCAGTATGTGTTACACCTGTGCTGGTTGTCACCTCGTTAGTCAGTATTAAAAAATATATATCTATATATTTAACCAGGCAAGTCAGTTAAGAACAAATTCTTATTTTCAATGACGGCCTACCAGGGAACAGTGGGTTAACTGCCTTGTTCAGGGGCAGAACGACAGATTTGTACCTTGTCATCTCTGGGATTTGATCCAGCAACCTTACGGTTACTAGTCCAACACTCTAACCACTAGGCTACCTGCTCTAACCACTAGGCTACCTACTCTAACCACTAGGCTACCTACTCTAACCACTAGGCTACCTGCTCTAACCACTGGGCTACCTGCTCTAACCACTAGGCTACCTGCTCTAACCACTAGGCTACCTGCTCTAACCACTGGGCTACCTGCCTCTAACCACTAGGCTACCTACCTCTAACCACTAGGCTACCTGCCTCTAACCACTAGGCTACCTGCCTCTAACCACTAGGCTACCTGCTCTAACAGCTAGGCTACCTGCTCTAACCACTGGGCTACCTGCTCTAACCACTAGGCTACCTGCCTCTAACCACTAGGCTACCTGCTCTAACCACTAGGCTACCTGCTCTAACCACTGGGCTACCTGCTCTAACCACTAGGCTACCTGCCTCTAACCACTAGGCTACCTGCTCTAACCACGAGGCTACCTGCCTCTAACCACTAGGCTACCTGCTCTAACCACTGGGCTACCTGCTCTAACCACTGGGCTACCTGCTCTAACCACGAGACTACCTGCCTCTAACCACTAGGCTACCTGCTCTAACCACTGGGCTACCTGCTCTAACCACTGGGCTACCTGCTCTAACCACCGGGCTACCTGCTCTAACCACTGGGCTACCTGCTCTAACCACTGGGCTACCTGCTCTAACCACTAGGCTACCTGCCTCTAACCACTAGACTACCTGCCTCTAACCACTAGACTACCTGCTCTAACCACTAGGCTACCTGCTCTAACCACTGGGCTACCTGCTCTAACCACTAGGCTACCTGCCTCTAACCACTAGGCTACCTGCTCTATAACCACTAGGCTACCTGCTCTAACCACTAGGCTACCTGCTCTAACCACTGGGCTACCTGCCTATAACCACTAGGCTACCTGTCTCTAACCACTAGGCTACCTGCTCTATAACCACTAGGCTACCTGCTCTAACCACTAGGCTACCTGCTCTAACCACTGGGCTACCTGTCTCTAACCACTAGGTTACCTGCCTATAACCACTAGGATACCTGTCTCTAACCACTAGGTCACCTGCCTATAACCACTAGGATACCTGCTCTAACCACTAGGTTACCTGCCTATAACCACTAGGCTACCTACTCTAACCACTGGGCTACCTGCCGCCCGGTAGTCTTTGACTACTGCTTTTGGATTGCCATATTCCCTTACTGACTAAGGAGGTGAAAACAATCGGGGCGCCCCACGTGCTAACGTCCAACCTGGAAATATACATGGAAAGACCAAGGCTTATAACAAGACACATGGAGGTTAGCCCTTTAGCCTCTGTTCCTCACAGCCAGCCATTGAGAGCCAGGGTGAATAGACTGCCAGCCAATGAGGGCCAGGGGGAATAGCAAACAGCCAATGAGGGCCAGGCTGAATAGCAAACAGCCCCTGAGAACATGTGGTCCAGTCAGCAGACAGGACAGACTCTTCTCCCTCTACTACCCCCCTCTTCTACCTCTACGACCCTCCTCTACTCCCTCTACTATCCTCCTCTACTCCCTCTACTATCCTCCTCTTCTACCTCTACGACCCTCCTCTTCTACATCTACGACCCTCCTCTACTCCCTCTACGACCCTCCTCTTCTACCTCTACTACCCTCCTCTTCTACCTCTACGACCCTCCTCTTCTACCTCTACGACCCTCCTCTACTCCCTCTACTACCCCCCTCTTCTCCCTCTACGACCCTCCTCTTCTACCTCTACGACCCTCCTCTTTTACCTCTACGACCCTCCTCTTCTACCTCTACGACACTCCTCTTCTACCTCTACGACCCTCCTCTACTCCCTCTACGACCCCCCTCTTCTCCCTCTATGACCCTCCTCTTCTCCCTCTACTACCCTCCTCTTCTCCCTCTACTACCCTCCTCGTGTCCCTCTACTACCCTCCTCTTCTCCCTCTACTACCCTCCTCTACTCCCTCTACTATTCTCCTCTTCTCCATCTACTATCCTCCTCTTCTCCCTCTACGACCCTCCTCTACTCCCTCTACTACCCCCCTCTTCTCCCTCTACGACCCTCCTCTTCTACCTCTACGACCTTCCTCTTTTACCTCTACGACCCTCCTCTTCTACCTCTACGACCCTCCTTTTCTACCTCTACGACCCTCCTCTTCTACCTCTACGACCCTCCTCTTCTCCCTCTACTATCCTCCTCTTCTCCCTCTACTACCCCCCTCTTCTCCCTCTACGACTCTCCTCTTCTACCTCTACGACCCTCCTCTTCTACCTTTACGACCCTCCTCTACTCCCTCTACTATCCTCCTCTTCTACTTCTACGACCCTCCTCTTCTACCTCTACGACCCTCCTCTTCTACCTCTACTCCCTCTACTATCCTCCTCTTCTACCTCTACGACCCTCCTCTTCTACCTCTAAGACCCTCCTCTTCTACCTCTACGACCCTCCTCTTCTACCTCTACGACCCTCCTCTTCTCCCTCTACTATCCTCCTCTTCTCCCTCTACTACCCTCCTCTTCTCCCTCTACGACCCTCCTCTTCTACCTCTACGACCCTCCTCTTCTACCTCTACGACCCTCCTCTACTCCCTCTACTATCCTCCTCTTCTACCTCTACGACCCTCCTCTTCTACCTCTACGACCCTCCTCTTCTACCTCTACTCCCTCTACTATCCTCCTCTTCTACCTCTACGACCCTCCTCTTCTACCTCTACGACCCTCCTCTTCTACCTCTACGACCCTCCTCTTCTACCTCTACGACCCTCCTCTTCTACCTCTACGACCCTCCTCTTCTCCCTCTACTACCCTCCTCTTCTCCCTCTACTACCCTCCTCTTCTCCCTCTACTACCCTCCTCTTCTCCATCTACTACTCTCCATCTACTACCCTCCTCTTCTCCCTCTACGACCCTCCTCTTCTCCCTCTACTACCCTCCTCGTGTCCCTCTACTACCCTCCTCTTCTCCCTCTACTACCCTCCTCTTCTCCCTCTACTATTCTCCTCTTCTCCATCTACTATCCTCCTCTTCTACCTCTACGACCCTCCTCTTCTCCCTCTACTACCCTCCTCTTCTCCCTCTACGACCCTCCTCTTCTCCCTCTACTACCCTCCTCTTCTCCCTCTACTACCCTCCTCTTCTCCATCTACTACTCTCCATCTACTACCCTCCTCTTCTCCCTCTACGACCCTCCTCTTCTCCCTCTACTACCCTCCTCTTCTCCCTCTACTACCCTCCTCTTCTCCCTCTACTACCCTCCTCGTGTCCCTCTACTACCCTCCTCTTCTCCCTCTACTATTCTCCTCTTCTCCATCTACTATCCTCCTCTTCTCCCTCTACGACCCTCCTTTTCTCCCTCTACGACTCTCCTCTTCTCCCTCTACGACCCTCCTCTTCTCTCTCTACTAACCTCCTCTTCTCCCTCTACTAACCTCCCCTCTCTTTCCCCTATCCTTCCTCTACTACCCTCCTCTTCTCCCTCTACGACCCTCCTCTTCTCCCTCTACTACCCTCCTCTTCTCCATCTACTACCCTCCTCTTCTCCATCTACTGACCTCCTCTTCTCCCTCTACTACCCTCCCCTCTCTTTCCCCTATCCTTCCTCTACTACCCTCCTCTTCTCCCTCTACGACCCTCCTCTTCTCCCTCTACTACCCTACTCTTCTCCCTCTACTACCCTCCTCTTCTCCATCTACTACTCTCCATCTACTACCCTCCTCTTCTCCCTCTACTGACCTCCTCTTCTCCCTCTACTACCCTCCCTTCTCTTTCCCCTCTTCTTCCTCTACTACCCTCCTCTTCTCCCTCTACGACCCTCCTCTTCTCCCACTACTACCCTCCTCTTCTCCCTCTACGACCCTCCTCATCTCCCTCTACTACCCTCCTCTTCTCCCTCTACTACCCTCCTCTTCTCCCTCTACGACCCTCCTCTTCTCCCTCTACTAACCTCCTCTTCTCCCTCTACTACCCTCCCCTCTCTTTCCCCAGCCTCCCCTCCCCCTCTCTCACAGTAGTCTCATTCATGCTGGCGTGTCTCTACTCTGCTACTCTGCCTTTTTCTCTGCTAATTAGTGTCAGAGCTCTCCCTCTCTTTCTCTTTCTTTTCTCTGTCTATGTTCCCCCTTCTCTCTGTCTTTTCCTCGCTGGTTATCTCTGTCACTCTCTCTCTCTCTCCTCTCTTCCTCTCTCTCTCTTCCTCTCTCTCTCTCTCTCTCTCTCTCTCTCTCTCTTTCTCTCTCTCTCTTCCTTTCTCTCTCTCTCTCTCCCTCTCTTCCTCTCTCTCTCTCTCTCTCTCTCTCTCTCTCTCTCTCTCTCTCTCTCTCTCTCTCTCTCTCTCTCTCTCTCTCTCTCTCTCTCTGTCTCTCTTTCTCTCTCTCTCTCTCTCTCTCTCTCTGTCACTCTCTCTCTCTCTCCTCTCTTCCTCTCTCTCTCTTCCTCTCTCTCTCTCTCTCTCTCTCTCTCTCTCTCTCTTTCTCTCTCTCTCTCTTCCTTTCTCTCTCTCTCTCTCCCTCTCTTCCTCTCTCTCTCTCTCTCTCTCTCTCTCTCTCCTCTCTCTCTCCTCTCTTCCTCTCTCTCTCTCTTTCTCTCTCTCTCTCTCTCTCTCTTCTCTCTCTCTCGCTCTCTTTCTCTCTCTCTCTTCCTCTCTCTCCCTTTCTTCCTCTCTCTCTTCCTCTCTCTCTTCCTCTCTCTCTCTCTCTCTCCTCTCTTCCTCTCTCTCTCTCTCTCTCTCTTCCTCTCTCTCTCTTCCTCTCTTTCTCCTCTCTTCCTCTCTCTTTCTCTCTTCCTCTCTATCTCTCTCTTCCTCTCTCTCTCTCTCTCTCTCTCTTTCTCTCTCTCTCTTTCTCTCTCTCTCTTTCTCTCCCTCTTCCTCTCTCTCATGGCAGTAGAGAATAGTAGGGATTGTTCTTGGAAAGTGGTTTAGGTCTGAGTGGACAGGAGGTTTAGGTCTGAATGGACAGGAGAAGGTTTAGGTCTGAGTGGACAGGAGAAGGTTTAGGTCTGAGTGGACAGGAGAAGGTTTAGGTCTGAATGGACAGGAGAAGGTTTAGGTCTGAGTGGACAGGAGAAGGTTTAGGTCTGAATGGACAGGAGAAGGTTTAAGTCTGAGTGAACAGGAGAAGGTTTAGGTCTGAGTGGACAGGAGAAGGTTTAGGTCTGAATGGACAGGAGAAGGTTTAAGTCTGAGTGGACAGGAGAAGGTTTAGGTCTGAATTAACAGGAGAAGGTTTAGGTCTGAATGGACAGGAGAAGGTTACGGTCTGAGTGAACAGGAGAAGGTTTAGGTCTGAGTGAACAGGAGAAGGTTTAAGTCTGAGTGAACAGGAGAAGGTTTAAGTCTGAGTGAACAGGAGAAGGTTTAGATCTGAGTGAACAGGCGAAGGTTTAAGTCTGAGTGAACAGGAGAAGGTTTAAGTCTGAGTGAACAGGCGAAGGTTTAAGTCTGAGTGAACAGGAGAAGGTTTAAGTCTGAGTGAACAGGAGAAGGTTTAGGTCTGAGTGAACAGGAGAAGGTTTAAGTCTGAGTGAACAGGAGAAGGTTTAAGTCTGAGTGAACAGGAGAAGGTTTAGGTCTGAGTGAACAGGAGAAGGTTTAAGTCTGAATGGACAGGAGAAGGTTTAGGTCTGAGTGAACAGGAGAAGGTTTAAGTCTGAGTGAACAGGAGAAGGTTTAGGTCTGAATGGACAGGAGAAGGTTTAAGTCTGAATGGACAGGAGAAGGTTTAGGTCTGAGTGAACAGGAGAAGGTTTAAGTCTGAGTGAACAGGAGAAGGTTTAAGTCTGAGTGAACAGGAGAAGGTTTAGGTCTGAGCCAACATACTCCGTGTTTAAAGGTACCTTCTGACTGAACTGACATACTCAGTGTTTACCGTGAATGCGGTCTTCGCTATTTTGGGTGAACATTACCTTTAAATTTCAATCACACTGTAACACTTCATACAGATTGAAATGGATTGAATAGAGAAATAGGTTTCATCCATGTCTCCAGATAACATTGTGGAGCCATACAGTTTGACCGTGTCCTGTCTCTTGTGTCCACAGTGGGACCTACCACTCCAGGGATGAGAGCACAGACAGCGGTCTGAGTATGAGCAGCTACAGTGTCCCCCGTACCCCCGACGACTTCCTCAACAGTGTGGACGAGATGGACACTGGTGAGACTAAACAGCACCTTGTTCTACCAAGTCCACTACTGACCAGGACGCTTTAGGGGGAAAGTCTGATGACTCAATCTCCGCCAAGTCTAGACAACAGTTCTATTTTGTCAAGCGAGGTTGAGTTACAAAGACCTATTTAGTCGAGGTCAATATGGGAAGTTATTGGGGCATAAATTCATTATTATAGGACCTACAAGCTGATAACGTAATACATTCTAACCACGTCATAACACATCCATGTCGTTGTTTGGCATCATTAGGGGACGCCCTGCCGGTCTCCATGGGGACGCAGCCCAGCCGTTTCCCTGACTACCTGGACACCATCCCGGGGACGGACGTGGACCTGGGCACGCTGGAGAGTGACAACATGGCCATGGAGGGGGAGGAGCTTATGCCTAGCCTCCAGGAAGCCCTTAGCTCCGACATCCTGAACGATATGGAGTCAGTCCTGGCCGCCACAAAGATCGACAAGGAGAGCTTCCTCACATGGTTATAACATGGTTATAACATGGTTATAACACATTTATAGAACACGCTGGACCCTTATACGGTATACAGTGGGGGTTCCCAAACCTCTGAGTCCCATCTGAGGTGGGTGTTGTGACCCCCCATCGGACTTGAACAGTGGAACTGCATATTCTGACCTACTGGTATATAGGAGAGAGGAGAGGAGATGAGAGGAGAGGAGAGGGATGAGATGAGAGGGGATGAGAGGAGAGGAGAGGAGAGGAGAGGGATGAGATGAGAGGGGATGAGAGGAGAGGAGAAGAGAGTAGAGGAGAGGAGAGGAGAGGAGAGGAGAGGAGAGGAGAGGAGAGGAGAGGAGAGGAGAGGAGAGGAGAGGGATGAGATGAGAGGGGAGGAGAGGGATGAGATGAGAGGAGAGGAGAGGAGAGGAGAGGAGACAGGGAAGGGATGATGGGTTCCAGAAAGAGAGACATTCCATCCTCTCCTCACTAAGTCTACACTCTGAACTGCTACCTAGTCAAACTACATGAATTGATACAACAAAGACATTTCAACCAACGTATGATATCTGTCGTCGGTCAGCATATACAATGATACTGACATCTTTTTTTCGGCAGTGCTATTCTCTTGTTTCTATGTCTTTATTTTAGTTGTCTGTGTCTTCAAGGCTGGCCCATGAACAGACCATTTATTCAAGGGTCCCCAAATCTCTTCACACTGCTTGCCTTGTCCTTCATCTAGGTCTCTTTAACCGGTGCAGGAGAGCTGCTCATTTGTCTACCCAACCATCACATCAAGGTGTCTTTACCTGCTGGCCGGCCGGCTGGCACTAGGCAAGGGGCTTGGTCCTCTCCTTCTCCCCTAACCCCCAATACCCCCATACTGTATCTGAGCTGGACAGTGCTCTCATTCTCCCCTAACCCCCAATACCCCCATACTGTATCTGAGCTGGACAGTCCTCTCCTTCTCCCCTAACCCCCACTACCCCCATACTGTATCTGAGCTGGACAGTCCTCTCCTTCTCCCCTAACCCCCACTACCCCCATACTGTATCTGAGCTGGACAGTCCTCTCCTTCACCCCTAACCCCCTTCTACCCCCATACTGTATCTGAGCTGGACAGTGCTCTCCTTCTCCCCTAACCCCCAATACCCCCATACTGTATCTGAGCTGACAGTCCTCTCCTTCTCCCCTAACCCCCACTACCCCCATACTGTATCTGAGCTGGACAGTCCTCTCCTTCTCCCCTAACCCTCACTACCCCCATACTGTATCTGAGCTGGACAGTCCTCTCCTTCTCCCCTAACCCCCATACTGTATCTGAGCTGACAGTCCTCTCCTTCTCCCCTAACCCCCACTACCCCCATACTGTATCTGAGCTGGACAGTCCTCTCCTTCTCCCCTAACCCTCACTACCCCCATACTGTATCTGAGCTGGACAGTCCTCTCCTTCTCCGCTAACCCCCACTACCCCCATACTGTATCTGAGCTGGACAGTCCTCTCCTTCACCCCTAACCCCCACTACCCCTATACTGTATCTGAGCTGGACAGTCCTCTCCTTCTCCCCTAACCCCCACTACCCCCATACTGTATCTGAGCTGGACAGTCCTCTCCTTCTCCCCTAACCCAAACTACCCCCATACTGTATCTGGGCTGGACAGTCCCCTCCTTCTCCCGTAACCCCCACTGCCCTCATACTGTATCTGAGAATGACAGTCCTCTCCTTCTCCCCTAACCCCCACTACCCCCATACTGTATCTGAGCTGGACAGTCCTCTCCTTCTCCCCTAACCCCCACTACCCCAATAATGTATCTGAGCTGGACAGTCCTCTCCTTCTCTCTTAACCCCCACTACCCCCATAATGTATCTGAGCTGGACAGTCCTCTCCTTCTCCCCTAACCCCCTTCTACCCCCATAATGTATCTGAGCTGGACAGTCCCCTCCTTCTCCCCTAACCCCCACTACCCCCATACTGTATCTGAGCTGGACAGTCCTCTCCTTCTCTCCTAACCCCCATACTGTATCTGAGCTGGGCAGTTCTCTCCTTCTCCCCTAACCCCCATACTGTATCTGAGCTGGACAGTCCTCTCCTTCTCCCCTAACCCCCATACTGTATCTGAGCTGGACAGTCCTCTCCTTCTCCCCTAACCCCCACTACCCCCATACTGTATCTGAGCTGGACAGTCCTCTCCTTCACCCCTAACCCCCTTCTACCCCCATACTGTATCTGAGCTGGACAGTCCTCTCCTTCTCCCCTAACCCCCAATACCCCCATACTGTATCTGAGCTGGACAGTCCTCTCCTTCTCCCCTAACCCCCACTACCCCCATACTGTATCTGAGCTGGACAGTCCTCTCCTTCTCCCCTAACCCCCACTACCCCCATACTGTATCTGAGCTGGACAGTCCTCTCCTTCTCTCTTAACCCCCACTACCCCCATACTGTATCTGAGCTGGACAGTCCTCTCCTTCTCCCCTAACCCCCACTACCCCCATACTGTATCTGAGCTGGACAGCTTCCAGAGATCTGGCTGATGGACGGAGAGTACTCTGCATACATACAGACTGACGAACGGACAGAGACAGAAATACAGAGACGGACGGACAGTAAGACATCCACACCCAGCTGTGACACAACTCAGCCACAACTCTGGAGAGACTGTCTAGTTCACAACTCTGGAGTGACTGTCTATTCCACAACAGAACTCTGGAGAGACTGTCTAGTTCACAACACAACTCTGGAGAGACTGTCTAGTCCACAACACAACTCTGGAGAGACTGTCTAGTCCACAACACAACTCTGGAGAGACTGTCTAGTCCACAACTCAACTCTGGAGAGACTGTCTAGTTCACAACACAACTCTGGAGAGACTGTCTAGTCCACAACACAACTCTGGAGAGACTGTCTAGTCCACAACACAACTCTGGAGGGACTGTCTAGTTCACAACACAACTCTGGAGAGACTGTCTAGTCCACAACACAACTCTGGAGAGACTGTCTAGTCCACAACACAACTCTGAAGAGACTGTCTAATTCACAACACAACTCTGGAGAGACTGTCTAGTCCACAACACAACTCTGGAGTGACTGTCTAGTCCACAACACAACTCTGGAGAGACTGTCTAGTCCACAACACAACTCTGGAGAGACTGTCTAGTTCACAACTCAACTCTGGAGAGACTGTCTAGTCCACAACACAACTCTGGAGAGACTGTCTAGTTCACAACACAACTCTGGAGAGACTGTCTAGTTCACAACACAACTCTGGAGAGACTGTCTAGTCCACAACACAACTCTGGAGTGACTGTCTAGTCCACAACACAACTCTGGAGAGACTGTCTAGTCCACAACACAACTCTGGAGAGACTGTCTAGTTCACAACTCAACTCTGGAGAGACTGTCTATTCCACAACACAACTCTGGAGGGACTGTCTAGTCCACAACACAACTCTGGAGAGACTGTCTAGTTCACAACACAACTCTGGAGGGACTGTCTAGTTCACAACACAACTCTGGAGAGACTGTCTAGTTCACAACACAACTCTGGAGGGACTGTCTAGTTCACAACACAACTCTGGAGAGACTGTCTAGTCCACAACACAACTCTGGAGTGACTGTCTAGTCCACAACACAACTCTGGAAAGACTGTCTAGTCCACAACACAACTCTGAAGAGACTGTCTAATTCACAACACAACTCTGGAGAGACTGTCTAGTTCACAATACAACTCTGGAGAGACTGTCTAGTTCACAACACAACTCTGGAGGGACTGTCTAGTCCACAACACAACTCTGGAGAGACTGTCTAGTCCACAACACAACTCTGGAGGGGCTGTCTAGTTCACAACACAACTCTGGAGGGACTGTCTAGTTCACAACACAACTCTGGAGAGACTGTCTAGTCCACAACACAACTCTGGAGAGACTGTCTAGTCCACAACACAACTCTGGAGAGACTGTCTAGTCCACAACTCAACTCTGGAGAGACTGTCTAGTTCACAACACAACTCTGGAGAGACTGTCTAGTCCACAACACAACTCTGGAGTGACTGTCTAGTCCACAACACAACTCTGGAGTGACTGTCTATTCCACAACAGAACTCTGGAGAGACTGTCTAGTTCACAACACAACTCTGGAGAGACTGTCTAGTCCACAACACAACTCTGGAGAGACTGTCTAGTCCACAACACAACTCTGGAGAGACTGTCTAGTCCACAACTCAACTCTGGAGAGACTGTCTAGTTCACAACACAACTCTGGAGAGACTGTCTAGTCCACAACACAACTCTGGAGAGACTGTCTAGTCCACAACACAACTCTGGAGGGACTGTCTAGTTCACAACACAACTCTGGAGAGACTGTCTAGTCCACAACACAACTCTGGAGAGACTGTCTAGTCCACAACACAACTCTGAAGAGACTGTCTAATTCACAACACAACTCTGGAGAGACTGTCTAGTCCACAACACAACTCTGGAGTGACTGTCTAGTCCACAACACAACTCTGGAGAGACTGTCTAGTCCACAACACAACTCTGGAGAGACTGTCTAGTTCACAACTCAACTCTGGAGAGACTGTCTAGTCCACAACACAACTCTGGAGAGACTGTCTAGTTCACAACACAACTCTGGAGAGACTGTCTAGTTCACAACACAACTCTGGAGAGACTGTCTAGTCCACAACACAACTCTGGAGTGACTGTCTAGTCCACAACACAACTCTGGAGAGACTGTCTAGTCCACAACACAACTCTGGAGAGACTGTCTAGTTCACAACTCAACTCTGGAGAGACTGTCTATTCCACAACACAACTCTGGAGAGACTGTCTAGTTCACAACACAACTCTGGAGAGACTGTCTAGTTCACAACACAACTCTGGAGGGACTGTCTAGTTCACAACACAACTCTGGAGAGACTGTCTAGTTCACAACACAACTCTGGAGAGACTGTCTAGTTCACAACACAACTCTGGAGGGACTGTCTAGTTCACAACACAACTCTGGAGAGACTGTCTAGTCCACAACACAACTCTGGAGAGACTGTCTAGTTCACAACACAACTCTGGAGGGACTGTCTAGTTCACAACACAACTCTGGAGAGACTGTCTAGTCCACAACACAACTCTGGAGTGACTGTCTAGTCCACAACACAACTCTGGAAAGACTGTCTAGTCCACAACACAACTCTGAAGAGACTGTCTAATTCACAACACAACTCTGGAGAGACTGTCTAGTTCACAATACAACTCTGGAGAGACTGTCTATTCCACAACACAACTCTGGAGAGACTGTCTAGTTCACAACACAACTCTGGAGGGACTGTCTAGTCCACAACACAACTCTGGAGAGACTGTCTAGTCCACAACACAACTCTGGAGGGGCTGTCTAGTTCACAACACAACTCTGGAGGGACTGTCTAGTTCACAACACAACTCTGGAGAGACTGTCTAGTCCACAACACAACTCTGGAGAGACTGTCTAGTCCACAACACAACTCTGGAGAGACTGTCTAGTCCACAACTCAACTCTGGAGAGACTGTCTAGTTCACAACACAACTCTGGAGAGACTGTCTAGTCCACAACACAACTCTGGAGTGACTGTCTAGTCCACAACACAACTCTGGAGAGACTGTCTAGTCCACAACACAACTCTGGAGTGACTGTCTAGTCCACAACACAACTCTGGAGAGACTGTCTAGTCCACAACACAACTCTGGAGAGACTGTCTAGTTCACAACTCTGGAGTGACTGTCTAGTCCACAACACAACTCTGGAGAGACTGTCTAGTCCACAACTCAACTCTGGAGCGACTGTCTAGTCCACAACTCAACTCTGGAGAGACTGTCTAGTCCACAACACAACTCTGGAGAGACTGTCTAGTCCACAACACAACTCTGGAGAGACTGTCTAGTCCACAACACAACTCTGGAGAGACTGTCTAGTCCACAACACAACTCTGGAGAGACTGTCTAGTTCACAACACAACTCTGGAGAGACTGTCTAGTCCACAACACAACTCTGGAGTGACTGTCTAGTCCACAACACAACTCTGGAGAGACTGTCTAGTCCACAACACAACTCTGGAGAGACTGTCTAGTTCACAACTCTGGAGTGACTGTCTAGTCCACAACACAACTCTGGAGAGACTGTCTAGTCCACAACTCAACTCTGGAGCGACTGTCTAGTCCACAACTCAACTCTGGAGAGACTGTCTAGTCCACAACACAACTCTGGAGAGACTGTCTAGTCCACAACACAACTCTGGAGAGACTGTCTATTCCACAACACAACTCTGGAGAGACTGTCTAGTCCACAACACAACTCTGGAGAGACTGTCTAGTCCACAACACAACTCTGGAGTGACTGTCTAGTCCACAACACAACTCTGGAGAGACTGTCTAGTCCACAACACAGTGAGAAGCAGCATCTCAACCTTCTTAGCTGTCTGGAACGACTCCTGCTTCCCGCCATCTCATTAAAAGTGTCTTTGGAAAATGTGTGAACATCATATACTCCTGCTTCCTGCTTCCTGCTTCCTGGCCTTTTCTTATTCATTTATTCTGATGTCTTTTACAGTTTTATAGTTTTAAGATGTTGTTTTTAATGATGAGCCTGGGAAAACCAAAAATGATGTATCGGAAGTTTGGGGAAGAACTACTGATTTGGAAGGTTAAATTAGGTTAGGTTAAATTAGGTTAGGTTAAATTAGGTTAGGTTAAATTAGGTTAGGTTAAATTAGGTTAAGTTCGGTTAAATTAGATTAGGTTAAATTAGGTTAAATTAGGTTAAGTTAGGCTAGGTTAAGTTAGGTTAGGTTGTTAGGCTAAGTTAGGCTAGGGCAACATTCCAAATGGCACTTAATCCCTACATAGTGCACTAGTTTTGACCAGAGCTCTGTGGCCACTGGTCAAAATGAGTGTACTATATAGGGAATAGGGTGCCATTTGGGACACCACCTAGGTTATACAAGCTAGAGTCCCAGTTAGGACTGTGTGGTGGTGATGGGGGATGGGCTGGAGCCTGGGCTGGGTACCTTGTATACTATAGCATACTGCTGCTTGGCTGTGCCAGCATGTCTAGAAGTTAAACCTTTCATTGTCGAATCAAGTGCCTTCAGTTGTATTGTTTTGAGAGAATAAGAGGGGAAAACAAAGGAACGCCAAGTTTTCTGTATTGTAGTGTATTGTAGTGTATTGTAGTGTATGTATTGTAGTGTATTGTGTATCGTGACTTCAAGCATTAATGATGTATCGTAGAAATGGTATCATTGACGAACAAACCACACTTCCCTCTACTTCCCCGATGTTTCATAATCAAAAGTGTACTTCTATTGTTAAAGGTTTTATAAAAACGTGTTATCACGATGTTCTTTTCAATCCTAGCCTCTTTATTTTCCCTGTCTCATTCAAGCCTGATTCGCGGTTGCTTTGTTCCTGATCTTTTACTAGTCTTCTGTGTTTCTTAGGTTATTACAGGATGGATAATAGATCAAACAGATTCTTGTTTTTTTTTACTTTAGGTTTTTTGTTGTTGTTGGATTGATATGTTTGTTTTTTAAATCACTAAATGACGTGGACATCTTTTACAGAGAAACAGACCGATTCCATTACGAGTTGTCTCTCACCAGTTAGGGTTTTTAACTGGACAAGTTTGGTAATGATTTAATGTAGTTGTAACCTTTTCCATCACACGCTCTGCTTTCATTCTTTCACTATTACGTTAAGATATTCCTAATCAATACCCCCCCCCCCCCCCCCCCCCCCCCCAACAAATAAATTCTAACTTGAAAGAAGAACAAAAGGCACTTTGGATCAATAAGGGCTTGTTTGATATACCTGCATCCTGAATGGCACCCTATTCCCTACACAGTGCACTACTATATAATGGGAATAGGGTGCATTTTAGGAGCCAGCCATTGTCTCCCTGTCTGAAAGGCAGTCTACAGATATCCTTTACTGCCCTGTTGTAGACCTGCTGTGCTGCTGAAACAAGATGGTGGTTAGGACCTGTTTTATCTGGTGAGAAGAGCATGTCATGACGGTTAGAGAGGTAAAGGTTAGAGGTCACAGCCGGGGTTTGATTTGAATCAATGGTAAATGTGAGTTACAGTATGTTGGCTTTAGTTGGTGTACAGGTAGAATTTCTCCTTATGAAAAAACAACCAGCTATGGTTTTATAGTCAGGAATTGTTGTGATGTGACAGATTCCAAAGAGTTATTTTTTTTATTTTTTTTCTAGTGTTTCTTCTTTCAACTGATACTGAATCTAATTTCACGAGCGGAAAAAAAACCCTAAATGATTTGTTATTATCAATCTCTGTCCATCTGTCTACCTATATATACACATGTACGTATGTATAAGCTAATGAGAATATGTCAATTAGGTTAGGGTTTCAAGGTAACCGAGGTGTCTAGACGGTCATTGTGATGAACAAAACTGAGGATTCTAAAGGATTCTAGAAGTTCTAGAATAGAACAGACAAGTACGTGATTCTTCCGGAATGATTTCTGTCACGTGTTTGACATTCTGACAACACAACAACAACGTTGGTGATCCACTACAGTGACTTATCTTGTTAAAGTTTGGTGGTTGAATAAATGATGTATTTGTCACATAAGTGTGATTTTTTTTTTTTAATGCTTAGCTAGTTTTGTTAGACTATTAGTTAACTGTTGACTGTTTGTGTAGTACTAATCACTCACGTTTTAAAGGATTGGTATTTAGGTATTGTCTAAATGCACACGTCAAAAAATGAATTTATATGTTCAGTAACGATGATCTCTAAATCTTTTCAGAGATAATATGTACATGTATTGTAGAAACAAATTATCTTCCATATGTATCCCTTTCTGTAAAACTTTAGAATTGGCCTGGAATAATGTATATACTGTAGTAATAAAGTATATACTGTAGTAATAAAGTATATACTGTAGTAATAAAGTATATACTGTAGTAATAAAGTATATACTGTAGTAATAAAGTATATACTGTAGTAATAATGTATATACTGTAGTAATAAAGTATATACTGTAGTAATAAAGTATATACTGTAGTAATAAAGTATATACTGTAGTAATAATGTATATACTGTAGTAATAAAGTATATACTGTAGTAATAAAGTATATACTGTAGTAATAAAGTATATACTGTAGTAATAAAGTATATACTGTAGTAATAAAGTATATACTGTAGTAATAATGTATATACTGTAGTAATAAAGTATATACTGTAGTAATAAAGTATATACTGTAGTAATAATGTATATACTGTAGTAATAAAGTATATACTGTAGTAATAAAGTATATACTGTAGTAATAAAGTATATACTGTAGTAATAAAGTATATACTGTAGTAATAAAGTATATACTGTAGTAATAAAGTATATACTGTAGTAATAAAGTATATACTGTAGTAATAAAGTATATACTGTAGTAATAAAGTATATACTGTAGTAATGTGTCTTGTGGTGTTGTCCTTCCTATAATCAGATATAGGTTTTATTTTTCTCACTCTGTCACACACACTAAAATTCATTTCCATTCAAAATCCTATTTTCCCTAAATCCCTAAACCTAACCCAACTCCTGCCCCTAACCCAACTTCTGCCCCTAACTCCTACACAACTCCTAACCCAACTCCTTCCCCTAACTCCTAACCCAACTTCTAACCCAACTCCATCCCCTAAACCTAACCCAACTCCTGCCCCTAACTCCTAACCCAACTCCATCCCCTAACTCCTAACCCAACTCCTAACCCAACTCCTGCCCCTAACTCCTAACCCAACTCCATCCCCTAACTCCTAACCCAACTCCATCCCCTAACTCCTAACCCAACTCCATCCCCTAACTCCTAACCCAACTCCTGCCCCTAACTCCTAACCCAACTCCTGCCCCTAACTCCTAACCCAACTCCTAACCCAACTCCTACCCCTAACTCCTAACCCAACTCCTGCCCCTACAGTGCCTTGCGAAAGTATTCGGCCCCCTTGAACTTTGCGAACTTTTGCCACATTTCAGGCTTCAAACATAAAGATATAAAACTGTATTTTTTTGTGAAGAATCAACAACAAGTGGGACACAATCATGAAGTGGAACGACATTTATTGGATATTTCAAACTTTTTTAACAAATCAAAAACTGAAAAATTGGGAGGTTTATCTTATTCAGCCCCCTTAAGTTAATACTTTGTAGCGCCACCTTTTGCTGCGATTACAGCTAGCTGTAAGTCGCTTGGGGTATGTCTCTATCAGTTTTGCACATCGAGAGACTGACATTTTTTCCCATTCCTCCTTGCAAAACAGCTCGAGCTCAGTGAGGTTGGATGCAGAGCATTTGTGAACAGCAGTTTTCAGTTCTTTCCACAGATTCTCGATTGGATTCAGGTCTGGACTTTGACTTGGCCATTCTAACACCTGGATATGTTTATTTTTGAACCATTCCATTGTAGATTTTGCTTTATGTTTTGGATCATTGTCTTGTTGGAAGACAAATCTCCGTCCCAGTCTCAGGTCTTTTGCAGACTCCATCAGGTTTTCTTCCAGAATGGTCCTGTATTTGGCTCCATCCATCTTCACATCAATTTTAACCATCTTCCCTGTCCCTGCTGAAGAAAAGCAGGCCCAAACCATGATGCTGCAACCACCATGTTTGACAGTGGGGATGGTGTGGTCAGGGTGATGAGCTGTGCTGCTTTTACGCCAAACATAACATTTTGCATTGTTGCCAAAAAGTTCCATTTTGGTTTCATCTGACCAGAGCACCTTCTTCCACATGTTTGGTGTGTCTCCCAGGTGGCTTGTGGCAAACTTTAAATGACACTTTTTATGGATATCTTTAAGAAATGGCTTTCTTCTTGCCACTCTTCCATAAAGGCCAGATTTGTGCAATATACGACTGATTGTTGTCCTATGGACAGAGTCTCCCACCTCAGCTGTAGATCTCTGCAGTTCATCCAGAGTGATCATGGGCCTCTTGGCTGCATCTCTGATCAGTCTTCTCCTTGTATGAGCTGAAAGTTTAGAGGGACGGCCAGGTCTTGGTAGATTTGCAGTGGTCTGATACTCCTTCCATTTCAATATTATCGCTTGCACAGTGCTCCTTGGGATGTTAACAGCTTGGGAAATCTTTTTGTATCCAAATCCGGCTTTAACTTCTTCACAACAGTATCTCGGACCTGCCTGGTGTGTTCCTTGTTCTTCATGATGCTCTCTGCGCTTTTAACGGACCTCTGAGACTATCACAGTGCAGGTGCATTTATACGGAGACTTGATTACACACAGGTGGATTGTATTTATCATCACTAGTCATTTAGGTCAACATTGGATCATTCAGAGATCCTCACTGAACTTCTGGAGAGAGTTTGCTGCACTGAAAGTAAAGGGGCTGAATAATTTTGCACGCCCAATTTTTCAGTTTTTGATTTGTTAAAAAAGTTTGAAATATCCAATAAATGTCGTTCCACTTCATGATTGTGTCCCACTTGTTGTTGATTCTTCACAAAAAAATACCGTTTTATATCTTTATGTTTGAAGCCTGAAATGTGGCAAAAGGTCGCAAAGTTCAAGGGGGCCGAATACTTTCGCAAGGCACTGTAACTCCTAACCCAACTCCATCCCCTAACTCCTAACCCAACTCCCAACCCAACTCCTACACAACTCCTACCCCTAACTCCTAACCCAACCCCTACCCCTAACTCCTTCCCCTAACTCCTAACCCAACTCCTAACCCAACTCCTAACACAACTCCTACCCCTAACTCCTAACCCAACTCCTACCCCTAACTCCTAAACCAACTCCAACTCCTAACCCAACTCCATCCCCTAACTCCTAACCCAACTCCTACACAACTCCTACCCCTAACTCCTAACCCAACTCCTAACCCTAACTCCTAACCCAACTCCTACCCCCAACTCCTACCCCTAACTCCTAACAAAACTCCTACCCCTAACTCCGTCCCCTAACTCCTAACCCGACTCCTACCCCTAACTCCGTCCCCTAACTCCTAACCCAACTCCTACCCCTAACTCCTAACCCAACTCCTACCCCTAACTCCTAACCCAACTCCTACCCCTAACCCAATTCCTTCCCCTAACTCCTAACCCAACTCCTACCCCTAACCCAACTCCTAACCCAACTCCTACCCCTAACCCAACTCCTAACCCAACTCCTACCCCTAACTCCTAACCCAACTCCTACCCCTAACCCAACTCCTAACCCAACTCCTACCCCTAACTCCTAAACCAACTCCAACTCCTAACCCAATTCCTACCCCTAACTCCTTCCCCCAACTCCTAACCCAACTCCTACCCCTAACTCCTACCCCTAACTCCTAACCCATAAACCCAACTCCTAACCCAACTCCTACCCCTAACTCCTAAACCAACTCCAACTCCTAACCCAACTCCTACCCCTAACCCAACTCCTACCCCTAACTCCTAACCCAACTCCTACCCCTAACCCAACTCCTACCCCTAACTCCTAACCCAACTCCTACCCCTAACTCCTAACCCAACTCCTACCCCTAACTCCTAAACCAACTCCAACTACTAACCCAACTCCTAACCTAACTCCTAACCCAACTCCTACCCCTAACCCAACTCCTACCCCTAACTCCTAACCCAACTCCTACCCCTAACCCAACTCCTACCCCTAACTCCTAACCCAACTCCTACCCCTAACCCAACTCCTACCCCTAACCCAACTCCTACACAACTCCTACTCCTAACCTAACTCCTACCCCTAACTCCTAAAGCAACCTACCCCTAAACCAACTCCTACCCCTAACTCCTAACCCAACTCCTACCCCTAACCCAACTCCTACCCCTAACTCCTAACCCAACTCCTACCCCTAACCCAACTCCTACCCCTAACTCCTAAACCAACTCCAACTCCTAACCCAACTCCTAACCTAACTCCTAACCCAACTCCTACCCCTAACCCAACTCCTACCCCTAACTCCTAACCCAACTCCTACCCCTAACCCAACTCCTACACCAACTCCTACCCCTAACCCAACTTCTACCCCTAACTCCTAAACCAACTCCTACTCCTAAACCAACTCCTACCCCTAACTGCTAACCCATAAACCTAACTCCTAACCCAACTCCTACCCCTAACACAACTCCGACACAACTCCTACTCCTAACCCAACTCCTACCCCTAACTCCTAACCCAACTCCTACCCCTAACTCCTAACCCAACTCCTACCCCTAACCCAACTCCTAACCCAACTCCTACCCCTAACTCCTAACCTAACCCCTAACTCCTAACCTAACTCCTACCCCTAACTCCTAACCCATAAACGTAACCCCTAACTCCTAACCCATAAACCTAACCCCTAACTCCTAACCCCTTAGCCTAAAATAGCCCCCAAGCTAAAGGATAACAAGTAAAATGTCTATTGTTTAGAGGAAAGTCATTCAACTATTTTAGGTTTATGTTGTAGTGAGATATACATGGAGGAGGTTTAATATCCTGACCTAGTGAGATATACATGGAGGAGGTTTAATATCCTGACCTAGTGAGATATACATGGTGGAGGTTTAATACCCTGATCTAGTGAGATATACATGGATGAGGTTTAATACCCTGATCTAGTGAGATATACATGGAGGAGGTTTAATATCCTGACCTAGTGAGATATACATGGAGGAGGTTTAATATCCTGACCTAGTGAGATATACATGGAGGAGGTTTAATATCCTGACCTAGTGAGATATACATGGAGGAGGTTTAATATCCTGACCTAGTAAGATATACATGGAGGAGGTTTAATATCCTGACCTAGTGAGATATACATGGAGGAGGTTTAATATCCTGACCTAGTAAGATATACATGGAGGAGGTTTAATATCCTGACCTAGTGAGATATACATGGAGGTTTAATATCCTGACCTAGTGAGATATACATGGAGGAGGTTTAATATCCTGACCTAGTGAGATATACATGGAGGTTTAACATCCTCACCTAGTGAGATATACATGGAGGAGGTTTAATATCCTGACCTAGTGAGATATACTCTGTCCCTATGCATGCCCATCCTCCATTTAAAGGGATATCAACCAAGTTCCTTTTTCTATCGCTTCCCTAAGGTGTCAACAGTCTTTAGACATAGTTTCAGGATTTTATTTTGAAAAATGAGCGTGAAGATGGATAGGTGGGGGCTCTCCGAGTGAGTTTTGCGCAACTGAGTAAAGCGGCCATTGTTTCTCCCGCTGTTATTGAAAAAGCTACACACTCGGTATTATTATCGAATATATATTTTTAAAACAACTTTGAGGATTGATTATAAAAAACGTTTGACATGTTCCCGTCGACATTATGGATATTATTTGGAATATACGTCTGCGTTTTCGTGACCGCTCTTTCCTGTGGATTACTGAACATAACGCGACAAACAAACTTGGGTATTTTGGGTCATTATCTTTATGGAACAAAAGGAACATTTGTTGTGTAACTGGGAGTCTCGTGAGTGAAAACATCCGAAGATCATCAACTATTTTTTTGATTGCTTTTCTGATTTTCGTGACCTAGCTACTTAATGCTTAGTGTACGTTATGCTATGCTATCGATAAACTTACACAAACGCTGAGACGACAGGTGGATTAACAAAAGGCTAAGCTGTGTTTTGCAATATCGCACTTGTGATTTCATGAATATTTCATATTTTTTTGTGATATTATTTGACTGTGGCGCTATGCTATTCAGCGGTTGCTGATGACAATTATCCCGGTAGCGTCAAGAAGTTAATAAAAATGTGGAACTCTACTCACGCTGCGTCCAATTATTCATACGACAGCCGTGACAGAATATCCCACCAAAGCAGGACCAAGCAGCGTGCCCAGGAGGTGAAGGAGAGTTGGACATGGGAAGAGATACTAGGTGGATGCGAGACCCTTCCTTGGCGGGAGTCGTCGAGGAGTAATGGAGGACAGTGACAATGCCGGGGTCCGCGGCCACAAACAGCCCAAGGGCAACCATACATTTTTTGGGGGGAGGGGCACAAGGGGCGGTCGGCTGAACCGAGAGCCAGAGTCCAATCGGAGTCGATGGAGCAGTTTGAGGAGGGATATTGGAGAGAGATGTTGGCTAGGAGTATGCTGCAGCACAGGCGTTTTGAAGAGCGTGTCATCAGTCCGGTGAAACCAGTGCCGGCTCCACACACCAGGCCTCCAGTGCGCCTTCCCAGCCCGGTACGTCCTGTGCCGGCTCCCCGCACTCACCCTGAAGAGTGTGTCACCAGCCCTGAACCTCCTGCGTCGGTTCCCAGTCCGGGCACGGCGTTCAGCCCGGCTCCATGGCCGGATACGCGGTCTGAGCGGGTGCTACGTTCCGCACCGGAGACGCCACCGATGCTAGTTGGGTGGGGGGGGGGGGTACTGACAAGCCCTGACCATAGAGAGCCCCCTGGGTTCTCCATGGTGTTTTAGGTCAGGTCTTGACTAGGGGTGTTTCTAGGTATTATATTTCTATGTTGGTGTATGTGTATGGTTCCCAATTGGAGGCAGCTGATAATCGTTACCTCTAATTGTGGATCATATTTAGTGTGTCTTTTTTTCCCACCTACGATGTGGGATATTGTTTTGTATGCTCTGTATGTGCCTATGTGCTCTACGTGTTTCACGATCATTATATCTTTGTTGTTTTTGGAAGTTTCACTTCGTAAAAATGTGGAACTCTACTCACGCTGCGCCTTGGTCCAATTATTCATACGACAGTCGATCTGCTTTGATATTGTTGAGTTGGAATAAAGTTCTATTAGTTTTTTTCACTTATTAAGCATGCTAAGTATTTTATATTTTTTGTGTTCCACTTAAAACCTCTTAGGGCTGCAATCCCGTTAGCGGGATTTTATATGACAACAGCCAGTGAAAGTGCAGGGCGCCAAATTCAAAGCAACAGAAATCTCATAATTAAAATTCCTCAAACATACATGTATCTTATACCGTTTTAAAGGTAATCTTGTTGTTAATCCCACCACAGTGTCCGCTTTCAAATAGGCTTTACAGCAAAAGCACCACAAACGATTACGTTAGGTCACCACC
Organism: Oncorhynchus mykiss; assembly: GCF_013265735.2. Classification (NCBI taxonomy): domain Eukaryota; kingdom Metazoa; phylum Chordata; class Actinopteri; order Salmoniformes; family Salmonidae; genus Oncorhynchus; species Oncorhynchus mykiss. The sequence continues at coordinate 48,777,363 of NC_048591.1, read as the reverse complement.
AACTCACAGAAAAACACAGCCATTTTTTACAAATAAAATTATCTGCCATGTTGGAGTCAACAGAAATCAGAAATAACATTATAAATATTCCCTTACTTTTGTTGATCTTCATCAGAATGCACTCCCAGGAATCCTAGTTCCACAATAAATGTTTGATTTGTTCGATAATGTCCATTATTTATATCCAAATAGCTACTTTTGTTAAATGCTCGTGCAGGTCCAGCATAACGTCAGACAAAAACTTCAAAAAGTTATATTGCAGGTCTTAGAAACATGCCAAACTAAGTATAGAATCAATCTGTAGGATGTTTTTATCATAACTCTTCAAATAACGTTCCAACAGGAGAATTCCTTTGCCGGTAGAGAAGCAATGGAACGCAGATCGTTATCATGTGAATTGCGTGTGACCAGACACCTGACTCATTCAGCTCCACATCACAGTAGAAGGCTCATTGAAGTTTCTAAAGACGGTTGACATCTAGTGGAAGCCATAGGAAGTGCAACTTCATCCATATCCCACTGTGTATTCAATAGGTGCTGGGTTGAAAATCGACCAACCTCAGATTTCCCACTTCCTGTTTGGATTTTTTCTCAGGTTTTTGCCTGCCATATGAGTTCTGTTATACTCACATACCTCATTCAAACAGTTTTAGAAACTTCAGAGTGTTTTATATCCAACACTAATAATAATTTGCATATATTAGCAACTATGACTGAGGAGCAGGCCGTTTACTCAGGGCATCTCTGGGCACCTTTCATCCAAGCTACTCAATACTGCCCCTGCAGGGATAAGAAGTTAAAGGACTGCTGTATATCATGAGTTATTATCATTTTCCTATTGCCATTTTGTTTTTCTCCACGTTTATTTTATATCCTGAGACTAGAGTATTCTGAAAATATTTTTTGCAAAATTGTGTTTTCAATATTGGTCAGGTGTATCCGGAGATCATCTGCAAATAAGTTTAGTTGCTATTCATGTTTACCAATACTGATACCTGTTACGTTTGGGTCCGATCTGATTCTTTCTGCAAGGTTCAATTGCCAGTGCAAACAGGAGGGGGGAGAGCGGACATCCCTGTCTTGTGCCTCTTCCAAAAGCAATTTCATCAGAGAATGTATTATTTGTGTATATTTTTGGTTTAGGACATTCATACAATATTTTTATAAAATGTATTATTTCTGCTGGAAAGTACAAAGTTTCCAAAGTTTTGAATAGAAAAGGACATTCAAGACGGTCTAACACCTTTTCAGCATTAACAGCCATTATTAATCAATCTATAGATATATATTTTTGCATATTCTTTTAAACTGAAACATGTTCTTGTATGTTTGTGTCTATACCAGACCTAGTCTGGTAAGAGACGTTTACCTTGTTTATAAGCTTTATTTTTTATTTTATGGTCATAATTTATTACATTTATGGGTCTATAATCAGCAGGGGAACTCCAGATTCTCCTGGTTTTAATATGACTGAAATAGCTGTTTGATACATGGAACTAGGAAGTACTAAATTGAGTGACATGTGTGTTGTCATTTGTGTAAATATTGTGTCCCAAAACGTTGAATAGAATTCTATGTGGAAGCTATCCATTGCTTTTCTCCATGCAAATGTTTTAACAGCATCTAATATGTTTTCTTGGGTGAACTGTTTTTAGTGATTATTTTTTGTCTGCTGATAATTGCTTCAGAGTTGTTGAGTCTAAGAAAGCTGTAGGATCCATCCAAATGTTGTTTAATTCTGATTCATATACATTTTCATAGAAGCTTTCAAATTGTAATTAATCCCATTGTTGTTCCTAATTACCACATTTGAATCTTTATCTTTTAAAATTATAACTGGTTTAGCATATATTAATTTTGTCAGAGCTGCGAGATATTTACCAGGTTTATTTGCCATTAAGTAATATTCTTCATTTGAGTTTAACCTGTAATTGTTGGCTCTCTTCAAAAGTAAAATATCATTTTCCTGCTTAAGTTCAGAAATGTTATTTTCAATTTTCTTGTACAAGACTTCTATGGGCTTTTTCTAAGATAGTGATTTATTTTTATAACATTTTAATTTCTAAATCAGATTGAACTTTTTGCAGAGTATGAGATTATCAATCCCCTAATGTACGCCTTAAAGGCATCCCAAAATTATGTGTGTGTGTGTGTCCTCTATATCTGCATTTGTAATGGGAAAGGTTTTTATACGACATATAATCACACCACCAAATAGTTTATTAAAACACACTATTTTGCAAAGAAGGTCTACAGTAGCCTAAACAGCATTCTGTAGGGTAGCAACATGGTGTAGCCGGAGGACAGCTAGCCTCCGTCCTCCTCTGGGTACATTGACTTTAATACAAAACCTAGGAGGCTCATGGTTCTCACCCCCTTCCATAGACTTACACAGTAATTATGACAACTTCCGGAGGACGTCTTCCAACCTATCAGAGCTCTTGCAGCATGAACTGACATGTTGTCCACCCAATCAAAGGATCAGAGAATGAATCTAGTACTGAAAGCATAGGCTACAGCTAGGTAGCTGCAGTATATAACATGTGGAGAGTAGTTGACCCAGAGAGAGAGAGAAAGACAATAGTTAAACAGTTTTGAACAAATTAATTTCTTCCAATATTTAGCTCTCTAAATAATCCTGATCTTTCCTGGAACAGCAACAGAAAGTACAAAGGCTCACACTTTATTTAAAACATTTTTATTCATTAGATTGTTTATAATGTCGTATATATTTTTTTCTCCCAATAGATTATTAAATATTAGATCAAAAAATCTAAAATAAATGGTTTAAGGTGTGGCTTGCCGTTCAAACCAGTCCCAGGCGATGAGCCAGAAAAGTAGAAATAACATGATGAGTAAAGTGTCTAAATATAACAAACACCTGAGACAGCGTCATCATTCAAAACATGAAACACCACGATGGGTCTGGGTGGGGGGGGGGGGGGGGGGGGGGGTGTATATCCTGTCATGACGCTCTATTCCCTATTACAGTACTCTACTTCTGACCAGAGCATTATGTGGTAGAGCATAATAAAAGGGGGGGGGTAGTATATCCTGTCATGACGCTCTATTCCCTATTACAGTACTCTACTTCTGACCAGAGCATTATGTGGTAGAGCATAATAAAAGGGGAATTACGGTGTCATTTGGGACAAAGTCTGGAAGTATGACAGCCACTTCCTGTTCACAGTTGACCATGGTTGGACCCCTCTACCCCATGTATTACAGGGGCCACATGGCTCTAGTCACTAGCAGTACACTACCTCCCATATCTGTGTCAGAAATGACACCCTATCCCCTACATAATGAAGACTGGGTAGTGCACTATGTATGGAATAGGGTGACATTTTTGGACGATACCCATGTTATGAAAAGAGAAAGGTTTGATAGAATATATTCAGAATCAGGTCAAGACGCTGTCAGAGAATCCTCTTATTCAATTAACCTTTATAATGTACTAAAATATTATTATACAGAATATATATTTCTTCACAGGAATACACAAAAAGTACAATTAGATATCAAATTATATATTGGGTTTACAAAATGACATTATAGCTTTGCAAATGTAATCCCTTTAGATGAATTCTGACTCATGGCCATTCATGGTCTGTGTTTCAAATGATACCCTATTCCCTATATAGTGCACTACTTTCAACCATAGCCCTATGGATCCTGGTCTACAGTAGTGCACTATAAAGGGAATAGGGTGCCATTTGGGATGCACTTCCCAAGGCCATCCATAGTCTCTGTATGGGGAAAGTTCTGCGTTTGCAGTTATCAGTCTTTATGGATGGGTCCTGGAGTTTATCCTGACCAGAAGAGGGAGGAGCTCCTGGCTCTAGTTGGAGCCTATAATTAAGGCCAGGAGTTTTTCCACACCACATGGCCCATCTAACCTGGAAAAACTCCTGACCAGCGCTCCCAATTCTATGGAATGTTTTGATGGAAAAACTGGCCACCAATTCTGTGGAATTGTTCTACAGAAAAACTCTCTAGAATGAACCCCAATTCATGAGACTTGAAGAAGAGAACAACTCTGGAATGAACCCCAATTCATGAGAGCTGCATGGAAAAACTCTGGGCCCTATTTATGCAATCCCACATCATCCCACTTTATGAGTGACTGCCCAGGATCTCATCGAGGTTGATGTCTTTCATCCAGTCGTCGTTGCCGGATCCAGACTTCAGCAGCGAGTCGATGAAGTCTGAGTCAGTGTTGATCCCTGGGACGGTGTTGTCTCCCTCCTGGAGGAATTCAAAGGTCAGTCGGTTAACAGCCCGGCTGTTCTGGGTCTGGTAGCTTCCCCCAGGGTTGTGGTTATGTGGTGGGAAGACCCCGATGGTGCTGCCCCCAGCGGGAACCCTCTGCTCCGGAGAGGCCTGGTTGAGGCTTGGTAGCCCTGGCAGAGGAGGCATCATGGGTTGGCTGGGTCTGGGGTTGGTGGTGGTGGTGGAGCTGCGGAGGGCTGGGTTCAGAGGCAGCATGCCAATTTCTGGTGCCACCTGGTTGGGTGGGCCAGGGCCTATGTGCCGGGGGCCAGGAGGGTACTGGTGGCTGGACATGTCGAGCTGAGACTGGGAATGGGCACCCTGTGGTTGGAGCGAGTTCGGGGGCTGCCTTACCCCGAGAGACCCAGGGACCATGATGGGAGCTTTAGCTCCAGGAGGCCAGCCCATCACACCCCCCAGCCCGAGACCCTGCCCCTGACTGGGCATCCCTCCACCCTGCTGGCCTACTGATGTCCTTGAGGGATGTTGTACACTGGTAAGACCACCCACCTCAAACCCATTACCCTGGCCGTTGGGAGGACCAGGGAACCTGGACTTGTTTTGGTTGAGTCCTCCTCCGACTCCGAGTCCCATCTTGGTCTGGTTGTTGTGCTGTTGGATCTGGTGAGTGTTGGGGCCTCTTCCAAACCTCCAGTCCGTGGGAGGAGGGGTCATCTTGGATCCCGGGCCGCTGGGCATGTGGCAGGACATGGATAGAAGGTCACTCTGGTCAGACCCGTTGGTCGACAACGACTGCGAAGAACTCATACCTGAATACACAAAGATTGTTCTGATTCTGTTCTGATTGGCTCATACAGACACAAACAATGATGGAAAACCATTAAGAGCCAATACTGTTTTTTTCCTTCCTACATGGAAGCAATGAATGATTCAAATGAATGATGTACCTGTGAAAAGGCCTGTAGGTTGGACCATTCCTCTGGGCTGTTTATAGTCTGGTGGTGGTCTGGTTAGATGACGGTTAAACAGATCCTGGCTACTATTGATTTTGTCCTGAAACACAACAGAAAGAAACAATGAAACAACAATGACATTTTGTTTACATGTTCAAATCCAACATGAGATTGTCAGGGGTGGGATTGAAGGGGAACGAGTGGGAACTGTCTGAGTTCCCAAAGTGAAACATTTTGTAAGACAGAGTCACATGTTAACCTAGAGCTCAGAGTCAGATGATAACCTAGAGCTCAGAGTCAGATGTTAACATGATAACCTAGAGCTCAGAGTCAGGTGTTAACATGTTAACCTAGAGCTCAGAGTCAGATGATAACCTAGAGCTCAGAGTCAGATGTTAACATGATAACCTAGAGCTCAGAGTCAGATGTTAACATGATAACCTAGAGCTCAGAGTCAGATGTTAACATGATAACCTAGAGCTCAGAGTCATTGATGTTAACATGATAACCTAGAGCTCAGAGTCATTGATGTTAACATGATAACCTAGAGCTCAGAGTCATTGATGTTAACATGATAACCTAGAACTCAGAGTCATTGATGTTAACATGATAACCTAGAGCTCAGAGTCAGGTGTTAACATGATAACCTAGAGCTCAGAGTCAGATGTTAACATGATAACCTAGAGCTCAGAGTCAGATGTTAACATGATAACCTAGAGCTCAGAGTCAGATGTTAACCTAGAGCTCACAGAGTCATTGATGTTAGCATGATAACCTAGAGCTCAGAGTCAGGTGTTAACATGATAACCTAGAGCTCAGAGTCAGATGTTAACCTAGAGCTCAGAGTCAGATTCTAACATGTTAACCTAGAGCTCAGAGTCAGGTGTTAACCTAGAGCTCAGAGTCAGATGTTAACATGATAACCTACAGCTCAGAGTCAGATGTTAACATGATAACCTAGAGCTCAGAGTCAGATGTTAACCTAGAGCTCAGAGTCAGATTCTAACATGTTAACCTAGAGCTCAGAGTCAGGTGTTAACATGTTAACCTAGAGCTCAGAGTCATTGATGTTAACATGATAACCTAGAACTCAGAGTCATTGATATTAACATGATAACCTAGAGCTCAGAGTCATTGATGTTAACATGATAACCTAGAGCTCAGAGTCATTGATGTTAACATGATAACCTAGAACTCAGAGTCAGATGTTAACATGATAACCTAGAGCTCAGAGTCATTGATGTTAACATGATAACCTAGAGCTCAGAGTCATTGATGTTAACATGATAACCTAGAGCTCAGAGTCATTGATGTTAACATGATAACCTAGAACTCAGAGTCAGATGTTAACATGATAACCTAGAACTCAGAGTCAGATGTTAACATGATAACCTAGAACTCAGAGTCAGATGTTAACCTAGAGCTCAATCATTGATGTTAACATGATAACCTAAAGCTCACAGAGTCATTGATGTTAACATGATAACCTAAAGCTCACAGAGTCATTGATGTTAACATGATAACCTAGAGCTCAGAGTCATTGATGTTAACATGATAACCTAGAACTCAGAGTCAGATGTTAACATGATAACCTAGAACTCAGAGTCAGATGTTAACCTAGAGCTCAATCATTGATGTTAGCATTATAACCTAGAGCTCACAGAGTCAGATTTTAACATGATAACCTAGAGCTCAGAGTCATTGATGTTAACATGATAACCTAGAGCTCACAGATGAATTGATGTTAACATGATAACCTAGAGCTCACAGGTGAATTGATGTTAACATAACCTAGAGCTCACAGTCATTGATGTTAACATGATAACCTAGAGCTCACAGATGAATTGATGTTAACATGATAACCTAGAGCTCACAGAGTAATTGATGATAACCTAGAACTCACAGAGTCATTGATGATGTGCTGCTGCTGGGCTAGCTGTCTCTGCATGACCTGGGTCTTCCCTGGTCCTGGGGGTTTCTGCTGGGTGTTGGAGCCAGGAGCAGGGGGACGTTGGTTGGCCTGGGCCTGGGCTGACATCCCCACTAGGCTGCCGTTGGTGGGCAGACGAGGCCCAGGAGGCATCTGGTTAGAGAGGAAAGCAGAGGGAAATAAGGTGATCTTTATTTCAACGTAAGTGCCTTGCTCAAGGGCACAACAGCAGGAGATAGCAGTACATGGGATCTGAAAACAGTTGCAAGATCAACTTCAATGTTTTAATTTACATGAATAAAACCTTGGTATGGGAGTATCTCTATTCAATGCATTGGTTCAGTAGCCCACTGGAGGTATCAGCCAGTCAAAACAATACAATACCACAAATCTGCCACTAGAGGGCAAACCTCCATAACAAACCACAAGGTTCTGGTGTGAAAATGACACCACCTCTTTGTATGGCCACTCCCCCTGAGGCAGCAACACAACAGACTTGGAGAGAGGTTCCTTTGGGAGGGGGCGAGACAGGGGAGAAAGGCTTCTTTCAAGGGGGAGCGGTTCTTTTTCAGGGGGAGAGAGGCTTCTTTTAGGAAGGGGGGGGGGGGGGGGGAGACTAGTCTTCCTCAAGGCAAAGCTGTTCCCTTGACAAATGGTTCTGACGAGGATGGAAATAATCCCTGAGACGGCGGGAACTGAACTGCGTGCCGACGAGGGAGGTTCAGTTTCTACCCTCCCTGCTGCAGCATGACTACTGCTGCTTACCTCCCGTGAACAACCTCCTTTTACCCAAAACACTGATCTAGGATCAGTTCCTCCCTGTCCATGTAATCTTATTAATTATTATCTAAAAGCCAAAACTGATCCTAGATCGGCACCATAACTACAATCTACCTCCCTATAACAAAGCATTGTCTGCTTCCCAATCCACTGATCCCCGAACAGTTCTTATTCCAATATATAAATACATATAATAATAATATATATTACCCCCGATCAGTTCTTATCCCCTGCACCGTCGATACCTTGTACGTTCCAATCCCTCAGCTGATCTAGGATCAGCTTGGCTGTAGTATCTTAGTTTGCCCGGATCCTTATTCATTGTGATCCAAAAAGTGAAATGGATCCTCGAACAGCACTCCTGAACGCTTGAATATAAAACTTCATCAGTTCCCACATGTAAGTTGTGTTGTTGGGTTTTCTTCTTGTGTTATGTGTTGTTGTTGTGGTGTTGTTGTTGTTGTGGTGTGTTGTTGTGGTGGTGTGTTGTGTTGTTGTTGTGGTGGTGTGTTGTTGTGGTATGTTGTTATTGTTGTGGTGTGGTGGTGTGTTGTGTTGTTGTGGTGTGTTGTTGTGGTGTGTTGTGGTGTGTTGTGTTGTTGTGGTGTGTTGTTGTTGTTGTGGTGTGTTGTTGTTGTTGTTGTGGTGTGTTGTTGTGTTGTGGTGTGTTGTGTTGTTGTGGTGTGTTGTTGTTGTTGTGGTGTGTTGTTGTTGTTGTTGTGGTGTGTTGTTGTGTTGTGGTGTGTTGTGTTGTTGTTGTGGTGTGTTGTTGTGGTGGTGTGTTGTGTTGTTGTGGTGGTGTGTTGTTGTGGTGTGTTGTTATTGTTGTGGTGTGGTGGTGTGTTGTGTTGTTGTGGTGTGTTGTGTTGTTGTGGTGTGTTGTTGTTGTTGTGGTGTGTTGTTGTTGTGGTGTGTTGTTGTTGTGGTGTGTTGTGGTGTATTGTGTTGTTGTTGTTGTTGTGGTGGTGTGTTGTTGTGGTGTGTTGTGGTGTGTTTTTGTGGTGTGTTGTTGTTGTGTTGTTGTTGTTGTGGTGTGTTGTTGTGGTGGTGTGTTGTGTTGTTGTTGTGGTGGTGTGTTGTTATTGTTGTTGTGGTGTGGTGGTGTGTTGTGTTGTTGTGGTGTGTTGTGGTGGTGTGTTGTGTTGTTGTGGTGTGTTGTTGTTGTGGTGTGGTGTGTTGTTGTTGTGGTGTGTTGTTGTTGTGGTGTGTTGTTGTTGTGGTGTGTTGTGGTGTATTGTGTTGTTGTTGTTGTGGTGGTGTGTTGTGGTGTGTTGTGGTGTGTTGTTTTGGTGTGTTGTGGTGTGTTGTGGTGTGTTGTTGTTGTTGTGGTGTGTTGTTGTGGTGTGTTGTGTTGTTGTGGTGTGTTGTTGTTGTTGTGGTGTGTTGTTGTGGTGTGTTGTTGTGGTGTGTTGTTGTTGTTGTGGTGTGTTGTTGTGTGTTGTGTTGTTGTTGTGGTGTGTTGTTGTTGTGGTGTGTTGTTGTTGTTGTGCACCAGGTAGCAGACATGGGCACATTAGGCTGAGAGCCTTAGCAGACCTGTTAATAGTTATAAAGGAGCTGTTAATGTCTTCTTCTATTGGAGGTGGAGTGTAAATTACAGACAGACTTCAATCTTTATTTGGTTCCTCCAAGTGCTTGGTTTCCTACTTTCTTCAGTACCGTGCAGCCTGCATCTTCTGGCAGTATTGAGTACCTTGTCTTCAGGCAGTATTGAGTACCTTGTCTTCAGGCAGTATTGAGTACCCTGTCTTCATGCAGTATTGAGTACCTTGTCTTCAGGCAGTATTGAGTACCTTGTCTTCAGGCAGTATTGACTACCTTGTCTTTAGGCAGTATTGAGTACCTTGTCTTCAGGCAGTATTGAGTATATTGTCTTCTGGCAGTATTGAGTACCTTGTCTTTAGGCAGTATTGAGTACCTTGTCTTCAGGCAGTATTGAGGACCTTGTCTTCAGGCAGTATTGAGGACCTTGTCTTCAGGCAGTATTGAGGACCTTGTCTTCTGGCAGTATTGAGTACCTTGTCTACTGGCAGTATTGAGGACCTTGTCTTCTGGCAGTATTGAGTAACTTGTCTTTAGGCAGTATTGAGTACCTTGTCTTCAGGCAGTATTGAGTACCTTGTCTTCTGGCAGTATTGAGTACCGTGTCTTCTGGCAGTATTGAGTACCTTGTCTTCAGGCAGTATTGAGTACCTTGTCTTTAGGCAGTATTGAGTACCTTGTCTTCAGGCAGTATTGAGTACCTTGTCTTCTGGCAGTATTGAGTACCTTGTCTTCTGGCAATATTGAGTACCTTGTCTTCAGGCAGTATTGAGGACCTTGTCTTCAGGCAGTATTGAGTATCTTGTCTTTAGGCAGTATTGAGGACATTGTCTTCAGGCAGTATTGAGTACCTTGTCTTTAGGCAGTATTGAGTACCTTGTCTTCAGGCAATATTGAGTATCTTGTCTTCAGGCAGTATTGAGGACCTTGTCTTCAGGCAGTATTGAGGACCTTGTCTTCAGGCAGTATTGAGGACCTTGTCTTCTGGCAGTATTGAGTACCTTGTCTTCTGGCAATATTGAGTACCTTGTCTTCAGGCAGTATTGAGTACCTTGTCTTCAGGCAGTATTGAGTATCTTGTCTTTAGGCAGTATTGAGGACATTGTCTTCAGGCAGTATTGAGTACCTTGTCTTTAGGCAGTATTGAGTACCTTGTCTTCAGGCAATATTGAGTATCTTGTCTTCAGGCAGTATTGAGGACCTTGTCTTCAGGCAGTATTGAGGACCTTGTCTTCAGGCAGTATTGAGGACCTTGTCTTCTGGCAGTATTGAGTACCTTGTCTACTGGCAGTATTGAGGACCTTGTCTTCTGGCAGTATTGAGTAACTTGTCTTTAGGCAGTATTGAGTACCTTGTCTTCAGGCAGTATTGAGTACCTTGTCTTCTGGCAGTATTGAGTACCTTGTCTTCTGGCAGTATTGAGGACCTTGTCTTCTGGCAGTATTGAGTACCTTGTCTACTGGCAGTATTGAGGACCTTGTCTTCTGGCAGTATTGAGTAACTTGTCTTTAGGCAGTATTGAGTACCTTGTCTTCAGGCAGTATTGAGTACCTTGTCTTCTGGCAGTATTGAGTACCGTGTCTTCTGGCAGTATTGAGTACCTTGTCTTCAGGCAGTATTGAGTACCTTGTCTTTAGGCAGTATTGAGTACCTTGTCTTCAGGCAGTATTGAGTACCTTGTCTTCTGGCAGTATTGAGTACCTTGTCTTCTGGCAATATTGAGTACCTTGTCTTCAGGCAGTATTGAGTACCTTGTCTTCAGGCAGTATTGAGTATCTTGTCTTTAGGCAGTATTGAGGACATTGTCTTCAGGCAGTATTGAGTACCTTGTCTTTAGGCAGTATTGAGTACCTTGTCTTCAGGCAATATTGAGTATCTTGTCTTCAGGCAGTATTGAGGACCTTGTCTTCAGGCAGTATTGAGGACCTTGTCTTCAGGCAGTATTGAGGACCTTGTCTTCTGGCAGTATTGAGTACCTTGTCTACTGGCAGTATTGAGGACCTTGTCTTCTGGCAGTATTGAGTAACTTGTCTTTAGGCAGTATTGAGTACCTTGTCTTCAGGCAGTATTGAGTACCTTGTCTTCTGGCAGTATTGAGTACCTTGTCTTCTGGCAGTATTGAGTACCTTGTCTTCAGGCAGTATTGAGTACCTTGTCTTTAGGCAGTATTGAGTACCTTGTCTTCAGGCAGTATTGAGTACCTTGTCTTCTGGCAGTATTGAGTACCTTGTCTTCTGGCAGTATTGAGTACCTTGTCTTCAGGCAGTATTGAGTACCTTGTCTTCAGGCAGTATTGAGTATCTTGTCTTCAGGCAGTATTGAGGACCTTGTCTTTAGGCAGTATTGAGGACATTGTCTTCAGGAAGTATTGAGTACCTTGTCTTTAGGCAGTATTGAGTACCTTGTCTTCAGGCAGTATTGAGGACCTTGTCTTTAGGCAGTATTGAGTACCTTGTCTTCAGGCAGTATTGAGTACCTTGTCTTCTGGCAGTATTGAGTACCTTGTCTTCTGGCAGTATTGAGTACCTTGTCTTCAGGCAGTATTGAGTACCTTGTCTTCAGGCAGTATTGAGTATCTTGTCTTCTGGCAGTATTGAGTACCTTGTCTTTAGGCAGTATTGAGTACCTTGTCTTCAGGCAGTATTGAGTATCTTGTCTTCAGGCAGTATTGAGGACCTTGTCTTTAGGCAGTATTGAGGACATTGTCTTCAGGCAGTATTGAGTACCTTGTCTTTAGGCAGTATTGAGTACCTTGTCTTCAGGCAGTATTGAGTATCTTGTCTTCTGGCAGTATTGAGGACCTTGTCTTTAGGCAGTATTGAGTACCTTGTCTTCAGGCAGTATTGAGTACCTTGTCTTCAGGCAGTATTGAGTACCTTGTCTTCTGGCAGTATTGAGGACCTTGTCTTTAGGCAGTATTGAGGACCTTGTCTTTAGGCAGTGTTGAGTACCTTGTCTTCAGGCAGTATTGAGTATCTTGTCTTTAGGCAGTATTGAGGACCTTGTCTTTAGGCAGTATTGAGTACCTTGTCTTTAGACAGTATTGAGAACCTTGTCTTCAGGCAGTATTGAGTACCTTGTCTTCAGGCAGTATTGAGCATCTTGTCTTCTGGCAGTATTGAGTACCTTGTCTTTAGGCAGTATTGAGTACCTTGTCTTCAGGCAGTATTGAGTATCTTGTCTTCAGGCAGTATTGAGTACCTTGTCTTCAGGCAGTATTGAGTACCTTGTCTTCATGCAGTATTGAGGACCTTGTCTTCTGGCAGTATTGAGGACCTTGTCTTCAGGCAGTATTGAGGACCTTGTCTTCAGGCAGTATTGAGTACCTTGTCTTCTGGCAGTATTGAGGACCTTGTCTTCAGGCAGTATTGAGTACCTTGTCTTCAGGCAGTATTGAGGACCTTGTCTTCAGGCAGTATTGAGTACCTTGTCATTTGGCAGTATTGAGTACCGTGCAGCATGTGTCTTTAGGCAGTATTGAGTACCTTGTCTTCAGGCAGTATTGAGGACCTTGTCTTCAGGCAGTATTGAGGACCTTGTCTTCAGGCAGTATTGAGGACCTTGTCTTTAGGCAGTATTGAGGACCTTGTCTTCAGGCAGTATTGAGTACCTTGTCTTCAGGCAGTATTGAGTACCTTGTCTTCATGCAGTATTGAGTACCTTGTCTTTAGGCAGTATTGAGGACCTTGTCTTCAGGCAGTATTGAGGACCTTGTCTTCAGGCAGTATTGAGTACCTTATCTTCTGGCAGTATTGAGTACCTTGTCTTCTGGCAGTATTGAGTACCTTGTCTTCTGGCAGCAGTGAGTACCTTGTCTTCTGGCAGCAGTGAGTATCTTGTCTTCAGGCAGTATTGAGGACCTTGTCTTCAGGCAGTATTGAGTACCTTGTCTTCAGGCAGTATTGAGTACCTTGTCTTCAGGCAGTATTGAGTACCTTGTCTTCAGGCAGTATTGGGTACCTTGTCTTCTGGCAGTATTGAGGACCTTGTCTTTAGGCAGTATTGAGTACCTTGTCTTCTGGCAGTATTGAGGACCTTGTCCTCAGGCAGCATTGAGTACCTTGTCTTCAGGCAGTATTGAGTACCTTATCTACTGTCAGTATAGAGGACCTTGTCTTCAGGCAGTATTGAGTACCTTGTCTTCTGGCAGTATTGAGTACCTTGTCTTCTGGCAGTATTGAGTACCTTGTCTTCAGGCAGTATTGAGTACATTGTCTTCAGGCAGTATTGAGTACCTTGTCTTCTGGCAGTATTGAGGACCTTGTCTTTAGGCAGTATTGAGTACCTTGTCTTCTGGCAGTATTGAGGACCTTGTCCTCAGGCAGTATTGAGTACCTTGTCTTCAGGCAGTATTGAGTACCTTATCTTCTGGCAGTATTGAGGACCTTGTCTTTAGGCAGTATTGAGTACCTTGTCTTCAGGCAGTATTGAGGTCCTTGTCTTCAGGCAGTATTGAGGACCTTGTCTTCAGGCAGTATTGAGTACCTTGTCTTCAGGCAGTATTGAGTACCTTGTCTTCAGGCAGTTTTGAGGACCTTGTCTTTAGGCAGTATTGAGTACCTTGTCTTCAGGCAGTATTGAGTACCTTGTCTTCAGGCAGTATTGAGTACCTTGTCTTCAGGCAGTATTGAGGACCTTGTCTTCTGGCAGTATTGAGTACCTTGTCTTCAGGCAGTATTGAGTACCTTGTCTTCAGGCAGTATTGAGTACCTTGTCTTCAGGCAGTATTGAGGACCTTGTCTTCAGGCAGTATTGAGGACCTTGTCTTCTGGCAGTATTGAGTACCTTGTCTTCTGGCAGTATTGAGTACCTTGTCATCAGGCAGTATTGAGGACCTTGTCTTCTGGCAGTATTGAGTACCTTGTCTTCTGGCAGTATTGAGGACCTTGTCTTCAGGCAGTATTGAGTACCTGGTCTTCAGGCAGTATTGAGTACCTTATATTCTGGCAGTATTGAGGACCTTGTCTTCTGGCAGTATTGAGTACCTTGTCTTCATGCAGTATTGAGGACCTTGTCTTCACGCAGTATTGAGTACCTTTTCTTTAGGCAGTATTGAGTACCTTGTCTTCAGGCAGTATTGAGTATCTTGTCTTCAGCCCAGTATTGAGGACCTTGTCTTCTGGCAGTATTGAGTACCTTGTCTTCATGCAGTATTGAGTACCTTGTCTTCAGGCAGTATTGAGGACCTTGTCTTCAGGCAGTATTGAGTACCTTGTCTTTAGGCAGTATTGAGTACCTTGTCTTCAGGCAGTATTGAGGTCCTTGTCTTTAGGCAGTATTGAGGACCTTGTCTTCAGGCAGTATTGAGTACCTTGTCTTCTGGCAGTATTGAGTACCTTGTCTTCATGCAGTATTGAGTACCTTGTCTTCTGGCAGTATTGAGGACCTTGTCTTCAGGCAGTATTGAGTACCTTGTCTTCAGGCAGTATTGAGTACCTTGTCTTTAGGCAGTATTGAGTACCTTGTCTTCAGGCAATATTGAGTACCTTGTCTTCTAAATACTACTACAACATCATCTAAATACTACTACATCTAAATACTACAACATCATCTAAATACTACATCATCTAAATAATCTAAATACTACTACAACATAATCTAAATAATGTATATACTACTAAATCATCTATATATCTATATACAACTAAATACTACTACAACATCATCTAAATACTACTACAACATCATCTAAAAACTACACCATCTAAATACTACTACAACATCATCTAAATACTACTACATCATCTAAATAATCTAAATACTACTACAACATCATCTAAATCATCTAAATACTACTACAACATCATCTAAATAATCTATATACATCTAAATACTACTACATCATCTAAATAATCTAAATACTACTACAACATCATCTAAATCATCTAAATACTACTACAACATCATCTAAATACTACTACATCATCTAAATAATCTAAATACTACTACAACATCATCTAAACAATCTATATACATCTAAATACTGCATCATCATCTATATACTACTACACCATAATATAAATAATCTATATACTACTAAATACTACTACACCATCGTCTAAATCCTCTAAATACTACTACAAAATCATCTAAATAATTTCTCCCCCCCTCTCTCGGTCTCTCCATTTTCTCTCTCAATTCAATTATTGACATGTTTTTTTATTTCACTTTTATTTAACCAGGTAGGCTAGTTGAGAACACCTTTATTTAACCAGGTAGGCTAGTTGAGAACACCTTTATTTAAAAAGGTAGGCCAGTTGAGAACAAGTTCTCATTTACAACTGCGACAAGATAAAGCAAAGCAGTGTGACACAAACAACAACACAGAGTTACACATAAACAAACGTACAGTCAATAACACAATACTATGTACAGTGTGTGCAAATGTAGTAAGATTAGGGAGGTAAGGCAATAAATAGGCAATAGAGGTGAAATAATTACAATTTAGCATTAACACGAGTGATAGATGTGCAGATGATGATGTGCAAGTAGAGATACTGGGGTGCAAAAGAGCAAAAAAAGATATATAACAATATGGGGATGAGGTAGTTGGATGGGCTATTTACAGATGGGCTGTGTACAGTACAGTGATGGGGAAGCTGCTCTGACAGCTGATGCTTTAAGTTAGAGAGAGAGACATGAGTCTCCACCTTCGGTGATTTTTGCAATTCGTTCCAGTCAGCGGCAGCAGAGAACTGGAAGGAAAGGCGGCCAAAGGAGGTGTTGGCTTTGGGGATGACCAGTGAGATATACCAGCTGGAGCACGTGCTACGGGTGGTTGTTGCTATGGTGACCAGTGAGCTGAGATAAGGTGGGGCTTTACCTAGCAAAGACTTATAGAAGACCTGGAGCCAGTGGGTTCGGCGATGAATATTCAACGAGGGCCAGCCAACGAGAGCATACAGGTCGCAGTGGTGGGTAGTCTGGAAGGAGAATTTACAGTCTAACCAGACACGTAGGTATTTGTAGTTGTCCACAAATTCTAAGTCAGAACCGTCCAGAGTAGTGATGCTAGTCAGGCGGGTGGGTGCGGGCAGCAATCGGTTGAAGAGCATGTATTTAGTTTTACTTGCATTTAAAAGCAGTTGGAGGCCACGGAAGGAGTGTTGTATGGCATTGAAGCTTGTTTGGTGGTTTGTTAACACTGTGTCCAAAGAAGGGCCAGAAGTATACAGAATGGTGTCGTCTGCGTAGAGGTGGATCAGAGAAACACCAGCAGCAAGAGCGACATCATTGATATATACAGAGAAAAGAGTCGGCCCGATAATTGAACCCTGTGGCACCCCCATAGAGACTGCCAGAGGTCCAGACAACAGGCACTCCGATTTGACACACTGAACTCTGTCTGAGAAGTAGATTGTGAACCAGGCGATGCAGTCATTTGAGAAACCAAGGCTATTGAGTCTGCCGATAAGAATGCGGTGATTGACAGGGTCAAAAGCCTTGGCCAGGTTGATGAAGACGGTTGCACAGTACTGACTTTTATCGATGGCGGCTATGATATCATTTAGGACCTTGAGCATGGCTGATGTGCACCCATGACCAGCTCAGACACCAGATTGCATAGTGGAGAAGGTACGGTGGGATTCGAAATGGTCGGTAATCTGTTTGTTAACTTGGCATTCAAAGATTTTAGAAAGGCAGGGCAGGATGTATATACAGTTGAAGTCACATGTTTACATACACCTAAATACATTTAAACTCAGTTTTTCACAATTCCTGACATTTAATCCTAGTAAAAAATTGCCTGTTGTAGGTCAGTTAGAATGACAACTATAATTTAAGAATGTGAAATGTCAGAATAATAGTAGAGAGAATTATTTATTTTCATTTTTATTTCTTTCATCACATTCCCAGTGGGTTAGAAGTTTACATACACTCAATTAGTATTTGGTAGCATTGCCTTTAAATTGTTGAACTTGGGTCAAACGTTTCGGGTAGCCTTCCACAAGTTGGGTGAATTTTGTCCCATTCCTCCTGACAGAGCTGGTGTAACTGAGTTAGGTTTGTAGGCCTCCTTGCTCACACACACTTTTTCAGTTCTGCCCACACATTTTCTATAGGATGAGGTCAGGGATTTGTGAAGGCCACTCCAATACTTTGACTTGCTCGTCCTTATGCCATTTTGCCACAACTTTGGAAGTATGCTTGGGGTCATTGTCCATTTGGAAGATCCATTTGTGACCAAGCTTTAACTTCCTGACTGATGTCTTGAGATGTTGCTTCAATATATCCACATCACTATCTTCCTCATGATGCCATCTATTTTGTGAAGTGCACCAGTCCCTCTTGCAGCAAAGCACCCCCACAACATGGTGCTGCCACCCCCGTGCTTCACGTTTGGGATGGTGTTCTTCGGGTTGCAAGCCTCCCCCTTTCCCCCCCCAAACATAACAATGGTCATTATGGCCAAACAGTTCTATTTTTGTTTCATCAGACCAGAGGACATTTCTCCAAAAAGTACGATCTTTGTGCGGCTTTATTATGGAGGTTTTGGAGCAGTGGATTCTTCCTTGCTGAGCGGCCTTTCAGGTTATGTTGATATAGGACTCGTTTTACTGTGGATATAGATACTTTTGTACCCGTTTCCTCCAGCATCTTCACAAGGTCCTTTGCTGTTGTTCTGGGATTGATTTGCACCAAAGTACGTTCATCTCTAGGAGACAGAACGTGTCTCCTTACTTAGCGGAATGACTGCTGCGTGGTCCCATGGTGTTTATACTTGAGTACTATTGTTTGTACATATGAACGTGGTACCTTCAGGCATTTTGGAAATTGCTCCCATGGATGAACCAGACTTGTGGAGGTTTACAATTTTTTTTCTGAGGTCTTGTTTGGTTTCCTTTGATTGTCCCATGATGTTAAGCATAGAGGCACTGGGGTTAAAGGTAGGCATTGAAATACATCCACAGGTACACCTCAAATTGACTCAAATTATGTAAATTAGCCTATCAGAAGCTTCTAAAGCCAAGACATACTTTTCTGGAGTTTTCCAATGTGTTTAAAGGCACAGTCAACTTCTGACCCACTGGAATTGGGAAACAGTGAATTATAAGTGAAATAATCTGTCTGTAAACAATTGTTGGAAAAATGACTTGTGTCATGCACAAAGTAGATGTCCTAACCGACTTGCCATAACTCATTTGTTAATTAGTGGTGGTTGAAAAACGAGTTATAATGACTCCAAACTAAGTGTATGTAAACTTCTGACTTCAACTGTCGGTCTATAACAGTTTGGGTCTAGAGTGTTTTGAAGAGGGGGATGTCCGTGGCAGCATTCCAATCTTTGGGGATCTCAGACGATATGAAAGAGATGTTGAACAGGCTAGTAATAGGGGTTGCAACAATTTCGACTGATAATTTTAGAAAGAGAGGGTCCAGATTGTCTTAGCCCGGCTGATTTGTAGGGATCCAGATTTTGAAGCTCTTTCAGAACATCAGCTGTCTGGATTTGGGTGAAGGAGAAGCGGGGGAGGCTTGGGCCAGTTTCTGCGGGGGTGCAGAGCTGTTGTCCGGGGTAGGGGTAGCCAGGGGGAAAGCATGGCCAGACGTAGAAAAATGCTAATTGGAATGATCGATTATCGTAGATTTATCGGTGACTTATCCTAGCCTCAGTGCAGTGGGCAGCTGGGTGGAGGTGCTCTTATTCTCCATGGACTTTAGTGTCCCAGAACTTTTTGGAATTAGTGCTACAGGATGCAAATTTCTGTTTGAAAAAGCTAGCCTTAGCTTTCCTAACTGACTGTGTATATTGCTTCCTGACTTCCCTGAAAAGTTGCATATCGCGGGGGCTATTCGATGGTAATGCAGTACGCCACAGGATGTTTTTGTGCTGGTCAAGGGCAGTCAAGTCTGGGTTGAATCAAGGGCTATATCTGTTCTTAGTTCTACATATTTTGAATGGGGCATGCTTATGGTGGTGAGGAAATGACTTTTAAAGAGCAACCAGGCATCCTCTACTGACGGGATGAGGTCAATATCCTTCCAGGATACCCGGGCCAGGTCGATTAGAAAGGCCTGCTCGCTGAAGTGTTTTAGGGAGCGTTTGACAGTGATAAGGGGTGGTCGTTTTACTGCAGATCCCATTATGGACGCAGACAATGAGGCAGTGATCGCTGAGATCCTGGTTGAAAACAGCAGAGTTGTATTTAGAGGGCAAGTTGGTCAGGATGATATCTATGAGGGTGCCCATGTAAAGTAAATGTTACATTGTCAAAGTAAACATATATCAACGATTGTCAAAGACGGGAATATAGACCGTTTGTAATTCAGTCTCTCTCTCCCCTACTCCGTTTCCTCTCAACACACATGCTAGAGGCAGAGGAAACTTCAAACAGCAGTCTGAGGAGAGAGAGAGAAAGGAAGCAACGAGTCGCTCAACTCTCTGTGGTTCACTGCTTCCAATTACCAGGCACCGTGAGAAGTTATGACCACCTCACACACACACAGAATGTTTTCAAATGATCTCGGAAAGGAGGCTGGCCGCGTGCGGCGCAGAAAGCCGACCCCAGTCTTTGTAGGAAGAACAACCTAGTAAGGAGTGTTTTGTTAGCATGTACATCTGAGTAGTCCTCTGTTTGTCATCCTGACGTGTCATTAAGCTGTTTTCCATTCCTCTCCTCTCTTTCTCTCCTCCCATTCTTCACAAGCTAAATGAATAATACCACGTGGCTCCAGTCTGGCTCTCTCTGGCCATCGGAAGGAGAGGGAGAAGGAGTGATGATCTAGTCTTCTGTACTGCACTGCTGCGGGGCTCAGCGGCGCTAAGCTAGACAGATCAGCGGTAGGCTAAAATAGACAGATCAGGGGTAGGCTAAGCTAGACAGATCAGGGGTAGGCTAAGCTAGACAGATCAGGGGTAGGCTAAGCTAGACAGATCAGGGGCAGGCTAAGCTAGACAGATCAGGGGTAGGCTAAGCTAGACAGATCAGGGGTAGGCTAAGCTAGACAGATCAGGGGTAGGCTAAGCTAGACAGATCAGGGAAAATAGACAGCTCAGGGTTATGCAAAGATAAACAGATCAGGGGTAGACTAAGCTAGGACAGATCGGGGGTAGGCTAAAGTAGACTAGGCTAAGCTAGACAGATCAGGGGTAGACTAAGCTAGGACAGATCAGGGGTAGACTAAAGTAGAGTAGGCTAAGCTAGACAGATCAGGGGTAGACTAAGCTAGGACAGATCAGGGGTAGGCTAAACTAGACAGATCAATGGTAAATTTAGATAGACAGGCTAAGCTAGACAGATCAGGGGTAGACTAAGCTAGGACAGATCAGGGGTAGGCTAAAGTAGACTAAGCTAAGCTAGACAGATCAGGGGTAGACTAAGCTAGGACAGATCAGGGGTAGACTAAGCTACGATAGATCAGGGGTAGGCTAAAGTAGACTAGGCTAAGCTAGACAGATCAGGGGTAGACTAAGCTAGGACAGATCAGGGGTAGACTAAGCTAGACAGATCAGCGAAAGGCTAAACTAGACAGATCAGGGGTAGGCTAAGCTAGACAGATCAGGGGTAGGCTAAAATAGACAGATCAGGGGTAGACTAAGCTAGACAGATCAGGGGTAGACTAAGCAAGACAGATCAGGGGTAGGCTAAAATAGACAGATCAGGGGTAGGTTAAAATAGACAGATCAGGGGTAGGCTAAAATAGACAGATCAGGGGTAGGCTAAGCTAGACAGATCAGGGGTAGGCTAAGGTAGACTAGGTTAACTAGACAGATCAGGGGTAGGCTAAAATAGACAGATCAGGGGTAAGCTAAAATAGACAGAGCAGCGGTAGGCCAAGCTAGACAGATCAGGGATAGGCTAAGATAGACAGATCAGGGGTAGGCTAAGGTAGACAGATCAGGTGTAGGCTCAGGTAGACAGATCAAGGGTAGGCTAAGCTAGACAGATCAGTGGTAGGCTAAGGTAGACTAGGTTAACTAGACAGATCAGGGGTAGGCTAAGGTAGACTAGGTTAACTAGACAGATCAGGGGTAGGCTAAGGTAGACTAGGTTAACTAGACAGATCAGGGGTAGGCTAAACTAGATAGATCAGGGGTAAGCTAAGATAGACAGGTTGGGGTAAGCTAACATAGATAGATCAGGGGTAGGCTAGCTAAACTAGACCAAGATAGACAGATCAGTGGTAGGCGAAAATAGACAGATCAGGGTAAAAATAGACAGATCAGGGGAATGCTAAGATAAACTAGGCTAAGATAGACAGATCAGGGGTAGGCTAAGAGGTATGCTAAGATAGACTAGGCTAAGCTAGACCGATCAGGGGTAGGCTAAGAGGTATGCTAAGCTAGACTAGGCTAAAATAGACAGATCAGGGGTAGGCTAAGAGGTATGCTAAGCTAGACTAGGCTAAAATAGACAGATCAGGGGTAGGCTAAGAGGTATGCTAAGCTAGACTAGGCTAAGCTAGACAGATCAGGGGTAGGCTAAGAGGTATGCTAAGCTAGACTAGGCTAAGCTAGACAGATCAGGGGTAGGCTAAGAGGTATGCTAAGCTAGACAAGGCTAAGCTAGACAGAGCAGCGGTAGGCTAAGCTAGACAGATCAGGGGTAGGCTAAGAGGTATGCTAAGCTAGACTAGGCTAAAATAGACAGATGAGGGGTAGGCTAAGAGGTATGCTAAACTAGACTAGGCTAAGCTAGACAGATCAGGGGTAGACTAAGCTAGGACAGATCAGGGGTAGGCTAAAGTAGACTAGGCTAAGCTAGACAGATCAGGGGTAGACTAAGCTAGGACAGATCAGGGGTAGACTAAAGTAGAGTAGGCTAAGCTAGACAGATCAGGGGTAGACTAAGCTAGGACAGATCAGGGGTAGGCTAAACTAGACAGATCAATGGTAAATTTAGATAGACAGGCTAAGCTAGACAGATCAGGGGTAGACTAAGCTAGGACAGATCAGGGGTAGGCTAAAGTAGACTAGGCTAAGCTAGACAGATCAGGGGTAGACTAAGCTAGGACAGATCAGGGGTAGACTAAGTTAGGACAGATCAGGGGTAGGCTAAAGTAGACTAGGCTAAGCTAGACAGATCAGGGGTAGACTAAGCTAGGACAGATCAGGGGTAGACTAAGCTAGACAGATCAGCGAAAGGCTAAACTAGACAGATCAGGGGTAGGCTAAGCTAGACAGATCAGGGGTAGGCTAAAATAGACAGATCAGGGGTAGACTAAGCTAGACAGATCAGGGGTAGACTAAGCAATACAGATCAGGGGTAGGCTAAAATAGACAGATCAGGGGTAGGTTAAAATAGACAGATCAGGGGTAGGCTAAAATAGACAGATCAGGGGTAAGCTAAAATAGACAGAGCAGCGGTAGGCCAAGCTAGACAGATCAGGGATAGGCTAAGATAGACAGATCAGGGGTAGGCTAAGGTAGACCGATCATGTGTAGGCTCAGGTAGACAGATCAAGGGTAGGCTAAGCTAGACAGATCAGTGGTAGGCTAAGGTAGACTAGGTTAACTAGACAGATCAGGGGTAGGCTAAGGTAGACTAGGTTAACTAGACAGATCAGGGGTAGGCTAAGGTAGACTAGGTTAACTAGACAGATCAGGGGTAGGCTAAACTAGATAGATCAGGGGTAAGCTAAGATAGACAGGTTGGGGTAAGCTAACATAGATAGATCAGGGGTAGGCTAGCTAAACTAGACCAAGATAGACAGATCAGTGGTAGGCGAAAATAGACAGATCAGGGTAAAAATAGACATATCAGGGGAATGCTAAGATAAACTAGGCTAAGATAGACAGATCAGGGGTAGGCTAAGAGGTATGCTAAGATAGACTAGGCTAAGCTAGACAGATCAGGGGTAGGCTAAGAGGTATGCTAAGCTAGACTAGGCTAAAATAGACAGATCAGGGGTAGGCTAAGAGGTATGCTAAGCTTGACTAGGCTAAAATAGACAGATCAGGGGTAGGCTAAGAGGTATGCTAAGCTAGACTAGGCTAAGCTAGACAGATCAGGGGTAGGCTAAGAGGTATGCTAAGCTAGACTAGGCTAAGCTAGACAGATCAGGGGTAGGCTAAGAGGTATGCTAAGCTAGACAAGGCTAAACTAGACAGAGCAGCGGTAGGCTAAGCTAGACAGATCAGGGGTAGGCTAAGAGGTATGCTAAGCTAGACTAGGCTAAAATAGACAGATGAGGGGTAGGCTAAGAGGTATGCTAAACTAGACTAGGCTAAGCTAGACAGATCAGGGGTATGCTAAGAGGTATGCTAAGCTAGACTAGGCTAAGCTAGACAGATCAGGGGTAGGCTAAGAAGTATGCTAAGCTAGACTAGGCTAAGCTAGACAGAGCAGCGGTAGGCTAAGCTAGACAGATCAGGGGTAGGCTAAGAGGTATCCTAAGATAGACTAGGCTAAAATAGACAGATCAGGGGTAGGCTAAGAGGTATCCTAAGCTAGACTATGCTAAACCAGACAGATCAGGGGTAGGCTAAGAGGTATCCTAAGCTAGACTAGGCTAAGCTAGGCAGATCAGGGGTAGGCTAAGAGGTATGCTAAGCTAGACTAGGCTAAGATAGACAGATCAGTGGTAGGCTAAGAGGTATCCTAAGCTAGACTAGGCTAAGCTAGACAGATCAGGGGTAGGCTAACAGGTATGCTAAGCTAGACTATGCTAAACCAGACAGATCAGGGATAGACTTTATACGCTGATTAGGTGAGTGAGTTTATAAGGAAATGCATTGGAGATGTTGTACCCACTGTGGCTATTAAAACCTACCCTAACCAGAAACCGTGGATAGATGGCGGCATTCACGCAAAACTGAAAGCGCGAACCACCGCATATAAACATGGAAAGATGACTGGGAATATGGCCGATTATAAACAGTGTAGTAATTCCCTCCACAAGGCAATCAAACAAGCAAAATGTTGGTTTAGGGACAAAGTGGAGTCGCAATTCAACGGCTCAGATATGAGCCGTATGTGACAGGGTCTAGAGGCAATTAAGGACTACAAAAAGAAAACCAGCCACGTCACGGACACAGACGTCTTGCCACCAACGCGGTCCGCTACCAGGGACTGCGGGCCCGACCCCTCTTTCTCCGTGACCGACAAGAGTAAGACATTCAAACGTGTTAACCCCCGCAAGGCTGCTGGCCCAGATGGCATCCCTAGCTGCGACCTCAGAGCATGCGCAGACCAGCTGGCTGGTGTGTTTACGGACATATTCGATCGCTCCTTATCCTAGACTACTGTCCCTACTATCCTAGACTCAAGCCACCATTGTTCCTGTACTCAAGAAGGCAAAGGTAACTGAACTAAATAACTATCGCCCCATAGCACTCACTTCTGTCATCATGAAGGGGCGGCAGGGTAGCCTAGTGGTTAGAGCGTTGGACTAGTAACCAAAAGTTCATATCCCCGAGCTGACATGGTACAAATTGAGAGACTAGTCAAGGATCATATCACCTCCACCGTACTGGCCAACCTAGACCCAATTCAGTTTGCATACCACCCTAACAGTAACACACACAATCGCCATCACACTGCCCTAACCCATCTGGACAAGAGGAATACCTATGTAAGAATGCTGTTCATTAACTTCAGCTCAGCATTCAACACCATAGTACCCTCCAATCTCAAACCCGCCCTGTGGAATTGGGTCCTGGACTTCCTGACGGGACGCCCCCAGGTGGTGAAGGCAGGAAACAACATCTCCACCTCACTGACCCTCAACACTGGGGCCCCACAAAGGTGTGTGTCAGCCTCCTCCTGTACTCCCTGTTCAACCACGACTGCGTGGCCATGCATGCCTCCAACTCAATCAAAAAGTTTGCAGACGACACAACAGTAGTGGGCTTGATTACCAACTAAAAAGAGGAGGTGAGGGCACTTGAAGTGTGGTGTCAGGAAAACAACCTCTCAATCAACGCCAACAAAATAAAAGACATGATCGTTGACTTCAGGGAACACCCCCTATCCTCATCGACGGGACAGTAGCGGAGAAAGTGGAAAGTTTTAAGTTCCTCGGCGTACACATCATGGAGAAACTGAAATGGTCCAACCACACAGACAGTTTGGTGAAGAAGGCACAACAGCGCCTCTTCAACCTCAGGAGCCTGAAGAAATGTGTCTTGTCACCTAAAACCCTCACAAACTTTTACAGATGCACAATTGAGAGCATCCTGTCGGGATGTATCACCGCCTGGTACGGCAACTGCACCGCCCACAACCGCAAGACTCTCCAGAAGGTGGTGCGGTCTGCACAAGCATTTCGCTACACTCGCATTAACATCTGCTAACCATGTGTATGTGACAAATAACATTTTATTTGATAACGCATCAACGGGGATAAACTACCTGCCCTCCAGGACACCTACAGCACCCGATGTCACAGGAAGGCCATAAAGATCATCAAGGACAACAACCACCCGAGCCACTGCCTGTTCACCCCGCTATCATCCAGAAGTTGAGGTCAGTACAGGTGCATCAAAGCAGGGGCCGAGAGACTGAAAAACAGCTTCAATCTCAAGGCCATCAGACTGTTAAACAGTGGGGCCTCCCGAGTGGTGGTCTAAGGCCACTAGAGATTCTGGGTTCGAGTCCACGCTCTGTCTTAGCCGGCCAAGAGACCCATGGGGCACAGTTGGCCCAGCGTCGTCCGAGTTATGGGAGGGCTCGGCCGGCAGGGATGTCCTTGTCTGGAGGGCCGGGCACAGTGCACGGTGACACAGTCGCCAGGTGTACGGTGTTTCCTCTGACACATTGGTGCGGCTGGCTTCCGGGTTAAGTGGGCATTGTGTCAAGGAGCAGTGTGGCTTGGTTGGGTTATGTTTCAGAGCACGCACAGCTCTCGACATTCGCCTCTCGATGAGACAAGACTGTAACTACCAATTGGATACCACAAAAATTGGGGAGAAAAAGGGGTGAACAAAAAAAGTACAAAATTAAAAATACAAAAATGGACATCAGACTGTTAAACAGCCATCACTAACACAGAGAGGCTGCTGCCTCCATACAGACTTGAATCATTGGCCACTTTAATAATATTTACTCATCTCATATGTATATACTGTATTTTATTGCATCTTGCCTATGCCGCTCGGTCATCGCTCATCCATATATTTATATGTACATATTCTTATTCCATCCCTTCAGATTTGTGTGTATTAGGAAGTTGTTGTGGAATTGTTAGATTGCTAGTTAGATATTACTGCACTGTCGGAACTAGAAGCACAAGCATTTTGCTACACTCGCATTAACATCTGCTAACCATGTGCATATGACCAATAACATTTTATTTTAACTAGACATCAGGGGTAAACTAGACTAGACTAGGCTAAAATAGACAGAACAGTGGTAGGCTTAGCTAAATTAGACAAAAAAGGGGTAGGCTAAATTAGATTAAGATAAACTAGATCAGTGGCAGACTAAACTAGATTATGCTAAAGTAGAGAGATCAGGGATAGGATAAGCTAGACAGATCATGGGTAGGCTAAGCTAGACAAGGCTAAGCTAGACAGATCAGGGGTAAACTAAACTAGACAAAAGAGGGGTAGGCTAAACTAGATTAGGATAAAATAGAGAGATCAGGTGTAGGTTTAGCTAGACGAGACTAAACTAGACAGATCAGTGGCAGACTAAATTAGACAGATCAGGGGTGGACTAAGATAGACAAATCAGGGGCAGGCTAAGATATACACATCAGGGTTAGGCTAAACTAGAGTGATCAGGGAAAGGCTAAACTAGACAAGGCCAATCTAGACAGATCAGGGGTAGGCTAAACTAGACAAGGCCAATCTAGACAGATCAGGGGTAGAATAAACTAGAGAAAGGCCAATCTAGACAGATCAGGGGTAGACTAAGCTAGACAAGGCCAATCTAGACAGATCAGGGTTAGGTTAAGCTGGACAGATCAGAAGTAAGCTAACTAGACTAGGCTAAACTAGACAGCTCATGGGTAGTCTAAGATAGACTATGCTAAACTAGACAGCTCATGGGTAGTCTAAGATAGACTAGGCTAAACAAGACAGATCAGGGGTAGGTGAAAATAGACAGCTCAGGGTTATGCAAAGATAAACAGATCAGGGGTAGACTAAGCTAGGACAGATCAGGGGTAGGCTAAAGTAGACTAGGCTAAGCTAGACAGATCAGAGGTAGACTAAGCTAGGACAGATCAGGGGTAGGCTAAAGTAGACTAGGCTAAGCTAGACAGATCAGGGGTAGATTAAACTAGGACAGATCAGGGGTAGGCTAAAGTAGACTAGGCTAAGCTAGACAGATCAGGGGTAGACTAAGCTAGGACAGATCAGGGGTAGACTAAGCTGGGACAGATCAGGGGTAGGCTAAACTAGACAGATCAATGGTAAATTTAGATAGACAGGCTAAGCTAGACAGATCAGGGGTAGACTAAGCTAGGACAGATCAGGGGTAGACTAAGCTAGGACAGATCAGGGGTAGGCTAAACTAGACAGATCAATGGTAAATTTAGATAGACAGGCTAAGCTAGACAGATCAGGGGTAGACTAAGCTAGGACAGATCAGGGGTAGACTCAGCTATGACAGATCAGGGGTAGGCTAAAGTAGACTAGGCTAAGCTAGACAGATCAGGGGTAGACTAAGCTAGGACAGATCAGGGGTAGACTAAGCTAGACAGATCAGCGAAAGGCTAAACTAGACAGATCAGGGGTAGGCTAAAATAGACAGATCAGGGGTAGACTAAGCTAGACAGATCAGGGGTAGACTAAGCTAGACAGATCAGGGGTAGGCTAAAATAGACAGATCAGGGGTAGACTAAGCTAGGACAGAACAGGGGTAGACTAAGCTAGACAGATCAGCGAAAGGCTAAAATAGACAGATCAAGTACAAATACATTTAGATAGACTAGGCTAAATTAGACATAGGCTTAGTTAGAGTAGGCAAATATAGACATATCAGTGGTAGACTAAGGTAGGCATATCAGGGGTAGGCTAAAGTAGATTAAGATCAGATAGATAGATCAGGGGTAGGTTAAGCTAGTCAGATCAGGGTAGGTTAAGCTAAACTAGGCTAAACTAGACCGATCAGGGACAGGCTAAGGTAGACTAGGCTAACTACACAGATCAGGGGTAAGCTAAACTAGACAGGTCATGGGTAGGATAAGCAAGACAGATCAGGGGTAAGCTAAGCTAGATAAAAGAGGGGTAGGCTAAACTATATTAGGATAAGATAGACAGATCAGGGGTAGACTAAAAGAGACTAGGCTAAACTAGACCGATCAGGGGTAAACTAGACTAAGCTAGACAGATCAGTGGTAGTCTAAGCTAGACAGATCAGTGGTAGTCTAAACTAGACAGATCAGGGGTAGTCTAAACTAGACAGATCAGGGGTAAACTAGACTAAGTTAGACAGATCAGGGGTAGTCTAAACTAGACAGATCAGGGGTAGGCAAACTACAAGACTCTCTCTTTCTCTCCCTGTCAGCCCCTACCCCAGCCCCTACCCCAGCCTCTACCCCAGCCTCTACCCCAGCCCCTACCCCAGCCTCTACCCCAGCCCCTACCCCAGCCCCTACCCCAGCCCCTACCCCAGCCTCTACCCCAGCCTCTACCCCAGCCACAGCCCCTACCCCAGCCTCTACCCCAGCCCCTACCCCAGCCCCTACCCCAGCCGCAGCCCCTACCCCAGCCTCTACCCCAGCCCCTACCCAAGCCCCTACCCCAGCCCCAGCCTCTCTCAGCATCTCTCTCAGAGCACTGCTTCCTCCCAGGCAGCCTGCAGTCAGAACTCTGGTCCCGGGGGACGGCCTTGGCATCTGGACTTGGCTGCTGATCCCTTTCCCAGGAAACAAACACTCCCTTCAAACAGCCTGTCTCTCTGTCTCTAGTTAGACCACTCCCTTCACACAGCCTGTCTCTCTGTCTCTAGTTAGAACCTTCCCTTCACACAGCCTGTATCTCTGTCTCTGGTTAGAACCCTCCCTCCACACAGCCTGTCTCTGGTTAGACCACTCCCTTCAAACAGCCTGTTTCTCTGTCTCTAGTTAGACCACTCCCTTCACATAGCATATCTCTCTGTCTCTGGTGAGAACACTCCCTTTACACAGCCTGTCTCTCTGTCTCTAGTTAGACCACTCCCTTCAAACAGCCTGTCTCTCTGTCTCTGGTTAGAACACTGCCTTCAAACAGCCTGTCTCTCTGTCTCTGGTTAGACCACTCCCTTCAAACAGCCTGTCTCTCTGTCTCTAGTTAGACCACTCCCTTCAAACAGCCTGTCTCTCTGTCTCTGGTTAGACCACTCCCTTCACACAGCCTGTCTCTGGTTAGACCACTCCCTTCACACAGCCTGTCTCTGGTTAGACCACTCCCTTCACACAGCCTGTCTCTGGTTAGACCACTCCCTTCACACAGCCTGTCTATAGTTAGACCACTCCCTTCACACAGCCTGTCTCTCTGTCTCTGGTTAGAACCCTCCCTTCACACAGCCTGTCTCTCTGTCTCTAGTTAGAACACTCCCTTCACACAGCCTGTCTCTGGTTAGACCACTCCCTTCAAACAGCCTGTCTCTCTGTCTCTAGTTAGACCACTCCCTTCAAACAGCCTGTCTCTCTGTCTCTGGTTAGACCACTCCCTTCACACAGCCTGTCTCTGGTTAGACCACTCCCTTCACACAGCCTGTCTCTGGTTAGACCACTCCCTTCACACAGCCTGTCTCTGGTTAGACCACTCCCTTCACACAGCCTGTCTATAGTTAGACCACTCCCTTCACACAGCCTGTCTCTCTGTCTCTGGTTAGAACCCTCCCTTCACACAGCCTGTCTCTCTGTCTCTAGTTAGAACACTCCCTTCACACAGCCTGTCTCTGGTTAGACCACTCCCTTCAAACAGCCTGTCTCTCTGTCTCTAGTTAGACCACTCCCTTCACACAGCCTGTCTCTCTGTCTCTGGTTAGAACCCTCCCTTCACACAGCCTGTCTCTCTGTCTCTAGTTAGACCACTCCCTTCACACAGCCTGTCTCTCTGTCTCTAGTTAGAACCACCTTCCCTTCACACAGCCTGTCTCTCTGTCTCTGGTTAGAACACTCCCTTCAAACAGCCTGTCTCTCTGTCTCTGGTTAGACCACTCCCTTCACACAGCCTGTCTCTCTGTCTCTAGTTAGACCACTCCCTTCACACAGCCTGTCTCTCTGTCTCTAGTTAGAACCTTCCCTTCACACAGCCTGTCTCTCTGTCTCTGGTTAGAACACTGCCTTCAAACAGCCTGTCTCTCGGTCTCTGGTTAGACCACTCCCTTCAAACAGCCTGTCTCTCTGTCTCTAGTTAGACCACTCCCTTCACACAGCCTGTCTCTCTGTCTCTGGTTAGAACCCTCCCTTCACACAGCCTGTCTCTCTGTCTCTAGTTAGACCACTCCCTTCACACAGCCTGTCTCTCTGTCTCTAGTTAGAACCTTCCCTTCACCCAGCCTGTCTCTCTGTCTCTGGTTAGAACACTCCCTTCAAACAGCCTGTCTCTCTGTCTCTGGTTAGACCACTCCCTTCAAACAGCCTGTCTCTCTGTCTCTGGTTAGACCACTCCCTTCACTCAGCCTGTCTCTGGTTAGACCACTCCCTTCACACAGCCTGTCTCTGGTTAGACCACTCCCTTCACACAGCCTGTCTCTAGTTAGACCACTCCCTTCACACAGCCTGTCTCTCTGTCTCTGGTTAGAACCCTCCCTTCACACAGCCTTTCTCTCTGTCTCTGGTTAGAACCCTCCCTTCACACAGCCTGTCTCTGGTTAGACCACTCCCTTCACACAGCCTGTCTCTGGTTAGACCACTCCCTTCACACAGCCTGTCTCTAGTTAGACCACTCCCTTCACACAGCCTGTCTCTCTGTCTCTGGTTAGAACACTCCCTTCACACAGCCTGTCTCTGGTTAGACCACTCCCTTCAAACAGCCTGTCTCTCTGTCTCTAGTTAGACCACTCCCTTCACACAGCCTGTCTCTCTGTCTCTGGTTAGAACCCTCCCTTCACACAGCCTGTCTCTCTGTCTCTAGTTAGACCACTCCCTTCACACAGCCTGTATCTCTGTCTCTAGTTAGAACCTTCCCTTCACACAGCCTGTCTCTCTGTCTCTGGTTAGAACACTCCCTTCAAACAGCCTGTCTCTCTGTCTCTAGTTAGAACACTCCCTTCAAACAGCCTGTCTCTCTGTCTCTGGTTAGACCACTCCCTTCAAACAGCCTGTCTCTCTGTCTCTGGTTAGAACACTCCCTTCAAACAGCCTGTCTCTCTGTCTCTAGTTAGAACACTCCCTTCAAACAGCCTGTCTCTCTGTCTCTGGTTAGACCACTCCCTTCACACAGCCTGTCTCTCTGTCTCTGGTTAGACCACTCCCTTCACACAGCCTGTCTCTCTGTCTCTAGTTAGAACCCTCCCTTCACACAGCCTGTCTCTCTGTCTCTGGTTAGAACCCTCCCTTCACACAGCCTGTCTCTCTGTCTCTGGTGAGAACACTCCCTTCACACAGCCTGTCTCTCTGTCTCTAGTTAGAACCCTCCCTTCACACAGCCTGTGTCTCTGTCTCTGGTTAGACTACTCCCTTCACACAGCCTGTCTCTCTGTCTCTAGTTAGACCACTCCCTTCACACAGCCTGTCTCTCTGTCTCTAGTTAGACCACTCCCTTCACACAGCCTGTCTCTCTGTCTCTGGTTAGACCACTCCCTTCACACAGCCTGTCTCTCTGTCTCTGGTTAGACCACTCCCTTCACACAGCCTGTCTCTAGTTAGACCACTCCCTTCACACAGCCAGTCTCTCTGTCTCTAGTTAGACCACTCCCTTCACACAGCCTGTCTCTCTGTCTCTAGTTAGACCACTCCCTTCAAACAGCCTTTCTCTCTGTCTCTGGTTAGACCACTCCCTTCACACAGCCTGTCTCTCGGTCTCTGGTTAGAACCTTCCCTTCAAACAGCCTGTCTCTCGGTCTCTAGTTAGACCACTCCCTTCACACAGCCTGTCTCTCTGTCTCTAGTTAGACCACTCCCTTCAAACAGCCTGTCTCTCTGTCTCTGGTTAGACCACTCCCTTCACACAGCCTGTCTCTCGGTCTCTGGTTAGAGCACTCCCTTCACACAGCCTGTCTCTCTGTCTCTGGTTAGACCACTCCCTTCACACAGCCTGTCTCTCTGTCTCTAGTTAGACCACTCCCTTCAAACAGCCTGTCTCTCTGTCTCTGGTTAGACCACTCCCTTCAAACAGCCTGTCTCTCTGTCTCTGGTTAGAACACTCCCTTCAAACAGCCTGTCTCTCTGTCTCTAGTTAGAACACTCCCTTCAAACAGCCTGTCTCTCTGTCTCTGGTTAGACTACTCCCTTCACACAGCCTGTCTCTCTGTCTCTGGTTAGACCACTCCCTTCACACAGACTGTCTCTCTGTCTCTAGTTAGAACCCTCCCTTCACACAGCCTGTCTCTCTGTCTTTGGTTAGACCACTCCCTTCACACAGCCTGTCTCTCTGTCTCTGGTGAGAACACTCCCTTCACACAGCCTGTCTCTCTGTCTCTAGTTAGAACCCTCCCTTCACACAGCCTGTGTCTCTGTCTCTGGTTAGACTACTCCCTTCACACAGCCTGTCTCTCTGTCTCTAGTTAGACCACTCCCTTCACACAGCCTGTCTCTCTGTCTCTAGTTAGACCACTCCCTTCACACAGCCTGTCTCTCTGTCTCTGGTTAGACCACTCCCTTCACACAGCCTGTCTCTCTGTCTCTGGTTAGACCACTCCCTTCACACAGCCTGTCTCTCTGTCTCTAGTTAGACCACTCCCTTCACACAGCCAGTCTCTCTGTCTCTAGTTAGACCACTCCCTTCACACAGCCTGTCTCTCTGTCTCTAGTTAGACCACTCCCTTCACACAGCCTGTCTCTCTGTCTCTAGTTAGACCACTCCCTTCACACAGCCTGTCTGTCTCTCTCTGGTTAGAACCCTCCCTTCACACAGCCTGTCTCTCTCTCTCTGGTTAGAACCCTCCCTTCACACAGCCTGTCTCTCTCTCTGGTTAGAACCCTCCCTTCACACAGCCTGTCTCTCTGTCTCTAGTTAGACCACTCCCTTCACACAGCCTGTCTCTCTGTCTCTAGTTAGACCACTCCCTTCACACAGCCTGTCTCTCTCTCTCTGGTTAGAACCCTCCCTTCACACAGCCTGTCTCTCGGTCTCTAGTTAGAGAGAGAGAGACCTGAACCCATCAATCCTTTATGTAACATAATTGGCAAACTTGACAACAGCATGAACAAAATGATGATAAAAAAACACCTGTATACCATGTGAGTCTCTGTCTGCATTAATTACAGATCAAATAATGGGCTCAATTTGATCTGGGAATAATCCTGACCTCAAACCACACTAGTTCTAGAGGTATGTAGAAATCAGGTCCCGTCTTTAAATTCCTCGAGCACAACCAATATTCTGAAACAATAGGCTGTTCTAAACAGTATAGTCAAAAGTCATACTTAAAACTGTAAAAATCCTCTCTAGCTCCCTCACACCACAGAAACCCCATATAGATGTCAGCTCCCTCACACCACAGAAACCCCATATAGATGTCAGCTCCCTCACACCACAGAAACCCCATATAGATGTCAGCTCCCTCACAGCACAGAAACCCCATATAGATGTCAGCTCCCTCACACCACAGAAACCCCATATAGATGTCAGCTCCCTCACACCACAGGAACCCCATATAGATGTCAGCTCCCTCACACCA
This sequence comes from Oncorhynchus mykiss, assembly GCF_013265735.2. Taxonomy (NCBI): domain Eukaryota; kingdom Metazoa; phylum Chordata; class Actinopteri; order Salmoniformes; family Salmonidae; genus Oncorhynchus; species Oncorhynchus mykiss. The sequence goes on along the minus strand of NC_048591.1, from coordinate 48,743,263 downwards.
CAGAAACCCCATATAGATGTCAGCTCCCTCACACCACAAGAACCCCATATAGATGTCAGCTCCCTCCCACCACAGGAACCCCATATAGATGTCAGCTCCCTCCCACCACAGGAACCCCATATAGATGTCAGCTCCCTCACACCACAGGAACCCCATATAGATGTCAGCTCCCTCACACCACAGGAACCCCATATAGATGTCAGCTCCCTCCCACCACAGGAACCCCATATAGATGTCAGCTCCCTCACACCACAGGAACCCCATATAGATGTCAGCTCCCTCCCACCACAGAAACCCCATATAGATGTCAGCTCCCTCACACCACAGGAACCCCATATAGATGTCAGCTCCCTCACACCACAGGAACCCCATATAGATGTCAGCTCCCTCACACCACAGAAACCCCATATAGATGTCAGCTCCCTCACACCACAGGAACCCCATATAGATGTCAGCTCCCTCACACCACAGGAACCCCATATAGATGTCAGCTCCCTCACCACCCCATATAGACCCATCCCAAATGGAACACTATTCGATTGCCAGCTGGGTCTACAGTAAAGTCTGTAGGTTGATATGAAACAAACAAGGGAATCTCCTCCTGCAGTACAAGATCAGCCCTAAGGTTATACTGTACTGTGAGAATGTGTGTGTGTGTGTGTGTGTGGGTGTGCACTTCTGACCAAGATGTGTGTGAAGTTTTAAAAAAAGTCTATAACCGGGGACCTAAAGAGGTTTGAACAACAATGGAATCAAGACAGGTTTTGACATAGCTGAGGTAAAAACTCATTATTAGCCTGTGAGAACGAGCAAATGAGAACCAGAAGAGCACACATCTTGTTCTCTTTAAAGGCGTCTCTAGCTGCAGTCCTGTGGGAGGAAGTTGAGCTTTGCTCGCTTCGCTATACCGCTCCACTGGGGATCATGGCACTGGCTGTGTGCCAAATGGCACCCTATTCCCTATACAGCTCCTCATGGGCCCTGGTCATAGTAGTGCACTACATAGGGAACATGGTGCTGTTTGGGACGAAGACACCGTTTCAGGCACTTCATTTCTATGGCGATACTAATTCAACTCAGTGTTGGAAAAGAGACCAGTCTGAACAGCTTCTTTCTCTTCTCAGTCAGTGTTCCCTCTCTCTGTCTCTCTCTCTCTCCTGCCACTTAACCCTGTAACTGTTGTTCAAACACAAGACAAGCTGGCAACTAGCTACCTGTGTCTCTCCTATTTTCCACTGTACTGTTTCGACTATCGCCTCCACTCTCCCCCTCTCTCAGCCTCCACTCTCCCCCATCTCTCTCAGCCTCCAGTCTCCCCATCTCTCTCAGCCTCCACCCTCCCCCATCTCTCTCAGCCTCCACTCTCCCAATTCTCTCTCAGCCTCCACTCTCCCCCATCTCTCTCAGCCTCCACTCTCCCAATTCTCTCTCAGCCTCCACTCCCCCGCTCCCTCTCAGCCCCCACTCTCCCCCATCTCTCTCAGCCTCCACTTTCCCCCCTTCTCACGCAGCCTCCACTCTCCCCCAACTCTCTCAGCCTCCACTCTCCCCCAACTCTCTCAGCCTCCACTCTCCCCCAACTCTCTCAGCCTCCACTCTCCCCATCTCTCTCAGCCTCCACCCTCCCCCATCTCTCTCAGCCTCCACTCTTCCCATCTCTCTCAGCCTCCACTCTCCCCCATTTCTCTCAGCCTCCACTCTCCCCATTCCCTCTCAGCCTCCACTTCCCCGCTCCCTCTCAGCCTCCACTCTCCCCCCTTCTCACTCAGCCTCCACTCTCCCCCAACTCTCTCAGCCTCCACTCTCCCCCATCTCTCTCAGCCTCCACTCTCCCCCATCTCTCTCAGCCTCCACTTTCCCCATCTCTCTCAGCCTCCACTCTCCCCATCTCTCTCAGCCTCCACTTTCCCCATCTCTCTTAGCCTCCACTCTCCCCCCACTTCTCAGCCTCCACTCTCCCCCCTTCTCACTCAGACTCCACTCTCCCCATCTCTCTCAGCCTCCACTCTCCCCCATCTCTCTCAGCCTCCACTCTCCCCATCTCTCTCAGCCTCCACTTTCTCCCCTCTCTAAGCCACAACTTTCCCCAATCTCTCTCAGCCTCCACTCTCCCCAATCTCTCTCAGTCCACTACTACTACTATTACTACCACTACTACTACTACTACCACTATTGCTAGTACTACTACTACTACTACCATTACTACTACTACTACTACAACAATTACTACTACTACTACAATTACTACTACTACTATTACTACAATTACTACTACTACCAATATTACTACTACTACTATTGCTATTACTACTATTACTACTACTATTACTACTACTATTTCTACAACTACTACTACTACTACCACTATTACTACTACTACTACTACTACTACCACTATTACTACTACTACCACTACTACTACTACTACTACTACTACTACTACTACTATTACCATTACAACTATTACTACTACTACTACTACTATTACCATTACAACTATTACTACTACTACTATTACCGATACTATTACTACTACTACTACTACTAATGCCACTATTACTATTACTACTATTACTACTACTATTACTACCACTACTACTACTACTATTACTACTACTACTACTATTACCGATACTATTACTATTACTACTACTACTAATACCACTATTACTATTACTACTATTACTACCACTACTACTACTACTATTACTACTACTACTACCACTAATACCACTACCACTACTACTACTACTATTACTACTACTACCACTATTACTACTACTACTACTACTACTACTACTACTACTACTACTACTACTACTATTACCATTACAACTATTACTACTACTACTATTACCGATACTATTACTATTACTACTACTACTAATACCACTATTACTATTACTACTATTACTACTACTATTACTACCACTACTACTACTACTATTACTACTACTACTACCACTACCACTAATACCACTACCACTACTACTACTACTATTACTACTATTACTACTAGTACTATTACTACTAGTACTAGTTCTATCACTATTACTACTACTACCATTACTACTACTACTACTACTACAATTACTACTACTACTACTATTTCTACTACTACTACTACTACTACCACTATTACTACTACTATTACTACTACTACTACTATTACCGATACTATTGCTATTACTACTACCACTATTACTACTACTACTACTACTACTACTACTACCACTACTATTACTACTACCACTACTACTACTACTACTACTATTACTACTACTATTACTACTACCACTATTACTACTACTATTACCACTATTACTACTACTACTACTACTACTACCACTATTACTACTACTATTACCACTATTAGTACTACTACCATCACTATTACTACCACCACTATTACTACTACTACTACTACTATTACTACCACCACTATTACTACTACTATTACTACTACTACTACTACTACTACTACTACCACTATTACCACTACTACCACCACTATTACTACCACCACTATTACTACTACTACTACTACTACTACTACTACTACTATTACTACCACCACTATTACTACTACTATTACTACTACTACTACTACTACTACTACTACCACCGCTATTACTACTACTATTACCGCTATTACTACTACTACTACTACTACTACTACTACTACTACTACTATTACTACTACTACACTGATGCTAATATGACTACTATTCATACCACTACTACTGCTAGTAACAGCACAAAGCAGTATCAGATAATGTCTTACCCTTCGTAAACCATGGTATCAAATAGATTTCTATGGTCTCTAAGGATGCAAATGTCCCGTCAGCTGACTTTGTGACTGCCTGATTCTCTTTCACCAGCACCTAGTGACAATCCAACAACTGACCAAGTTCCTTCCTGTCCTACTCTCCTTTCCTCTCTTCCTCTGCCCTATTCCCACTTAATCTGAAAACCAAGACCTTACAATATCTCCCTCTCCTCTCCCTCTCCTCTTCTGTGGTTTCGCATTCTCATTCCGCACAAAGGAACTACGGCTAGAATATACTATTTCTGCAGTGAGACATAAAAAATAAAAAAAAGGATACGCTCTTTAAATCTCCCCAATCATAACAGATCAGTGTTGAATCTCCAGAACTGGGCTCAGTAGATTACTGTCATCTTCTACTACTTGTCCCTTGTAGCTAACAACCTCCAATTAACAGCCCCTGCTGTGCCCATCCCTGTCCTGACGCAGAGTCGGCATGACAGCCGGGGAGATTAGCAGTCCTGCATGTTCCTCTAGACACGCTCTGGCAAGCCGTGTCATCATCACAAACCTTTCCAGGGGAAATACATATTCAAGAGAGAGAGAGAGACACACACAACTTGTTATGTCTGAAATGGCAGCCTATTCCCTATGTAGTGCACTACTTTAGACCAGGGCACCCTATTCCCTATGTAGTGCAGAACTTTTGACCATGGCACTCTGGGTTCTGCTATGGGATCTGGTTTAAAGTAGTCCACTGCATAGGGAATAGGGTGCCATTTGGGAAGCAAACCAAGAGAAGACAGAAGAAGAAAAATACCCAAACAATGTAGAATGAGAAGGGATAGAACACCAGGAAACAGCTAGCTTCACACTGTTGTTCCTTACAGATTTACACAGCAGAGTGCCGAGCCCACCAACAAAGCCATCGCCATGAGCCAAACTGAGACCAGAAGAAACTGAGGAGTGATAAGCATGATACAGAGACAGGCTCTCTCCTTCTCCTTCTTCCTCACCTCGCTCTCTCTCTCTCTCTCTCACCCCCTCTCACTCTCTTTATCTCCCTCTCTCTCTCTCTCTCTCTCTCTTTGTCTCTACCTCTCCATCTCTCTCTCACCCCTCCCTCTCTCTGTCTCTACCTCTCCATCTCTCTCTCTCACCCCCTCTCACTCTCTCTCTCTTTATCTCCTTCTCACCCCCCCACCCTCTCCTTTCTCTCTTTGTCTCCACCTCTCCCTCTCACCCCTGCCTCTCTTTGTCTCCACCTCTCTCGCACTCTCCCTCTCACCCCTCCCTCTCTCTCTTTGTCTCTACCTCTCCATCTCTCACCCCTCTCTGTCTCTACCTCTCCATCTCTCTCTCACCCCTCCCTCTCTCCATCTTTGTCTCTACCTCTCCATCTCTCACCCCTCTCTGTCTCTTCCTCTCCATCTCTCTCTCACCCCTCCCTCTCTCCATCTTTGTCTCTACCTCTCCATCTCTCACCCCTCGCTCTCTCTGTCTCTACCTCTCCATCTCTCTCACCCCTCCCTCTCTCTCTTTGTCTCTACCTCTCCATCTCTCACCCCTCTTTGTCTCTACTTCTCCATCTCTCTCACCCCTCCCTCTCTATCTTTGTCTCCACCTCTCCATCTCTCACCCCTCCCTCTCTCTCTCACCCCTCCCTCTCCATCTTTGTCTCTACCTCTCCATCTCTCACCCCTCTCTACCTCTCCATCTCTCACCCCTCTCTATCTCTCTTTGTCTCTACCTCTCCATCTCGCACCTCTCTCTCTCTCTCTTTTTCTCTACCTCTCCATCTCTATCTCACACCCCTCTCTATCTCTTTGTCTGTGTGAGCCATGTCTCTATATCAGTCCTGTATCTTGTTTTGGTAGCTGTGGGATAGGGTTGGAAATCAATAGGTATATATCAATAATTGAAAGGAAGAGATTGCCAAACATTTTTTAATGAAGAGATCATTGAAGAGATTCCCAATTGTTTTGTGTGTTTTTTTTCCACGCTGATCTTAACTTTGTTTGTACATAATGTCTCCGCCATCATTTCCTATGACCCCCCAAAAATCTTCTGGACATCAGAACTGCCCTCCCAAGCAAAAAGACAGTAGCTGCTCATTTCGTCAAAAATTAGTTAATGTCATTTTTGTTGCATTACTTACATACATGCTTAATCACGTGGGCAAGTATCCTGCTTCTAGTGTATTGAGTTCAGGAGAAAATGGGGGTCGTTTTAGCAGTAACTGCAAAACGTTTCAACCTGCCTTTGGCTGCAGTTACTGTGTTTTACCTTGGTTTCATATCACTTTATTCTGATAGTGATGCAGTCAAACCTCTATGACACTGACTGACAGCTACACACACACAGTACATTGCTAATCTAGGGATACAACACCATGGCACCCTGTTCCCGGCAGACAATGATGGTTGAACGGGCTCTGAAACGCCGACATCCAGACCCTGGTAAGAACCTGCTAGCTAAGTACATCTGACATCAATATTAATTAGCTAGCAAGTAAAGCGAGCGTAGACAAACAATGCTACCTGCTCTCATAAGAGGAGATCTGCAATTGATACTAACTTCAATCTATTTGCCATAAAATGAATTATATTCTGAAATTTCATCTGATGGTTTCTTTGAATCACCGTACATACACCATTACACACCATTTCTAGCCAGTGACAACCACCTAGCTAAAACTGACGCGCCCAAAACCAAAACCTACCTAGCTAGCATTAGCATGAAGCAATAGATTTGTGCTACATGTTCCCACGAGAGACTATCAGCACTTTATACTAGCTTGAATCTATTATACCTAGAATTAAAATAATCCCTATAGTTATATTCTGACATTCCATGGGTTATTTGAATCAGTAACATTACACACACACACACACACACACACACACACACACACACACACACACACAATTGCTCATCAATAATATATCTACTCACATGTTCAGGGTTTTTGGTTCTCTTTTCTATTCCACTGACCCAGTCAGGAAAGTTAAAATCCCAAATTGTATCTGTCACCTTTGTTGGTGGTATATGTCATGTGTCATATCTTTGTTGGTGGTATATGTCATATGTCATATCTTTGTTGGTGGTATATGTCATATGTCATATCTTTGTTGGTGGTATATGTCATGTGTCATATCTTTGTTGGTGGTATATGTCATACCTTTGTTGGTGGTATATGTCATATGTCATATCTTTGTTGGTGGTATATGTCATATGTCATATCTTTGTTGGTGGTATATGTCATATCTTTGTTGGTGGTATATGTCATATGTCATATCTTTGTTGGTGGTATATGTCATATGTCATATCTTTGTTGGTGGTATATGTCATATCTTTGTTGGTGGTATATGTCATACCTTTGTTGGTGGTATATGTCATACCTTTGTTGGTGGTATATGTCATACCTTTGTTGGTGGTATATGTCATACCTTTGTTGGTGGTATATGTCATATGTCATATCTTTGTTGGTGGTATATGTCATATGTCATATCTTTGTTGGTGGTATATGTCATATCTTTGTTGGTGGTATATGTCATACCTTTGTTGGTGGTATATGTCATACCTTTGTTGGTGGTATATGTCATACCTTTGTTGGTGGTATATGTCATACCTTTGTTGGTGGTATATGTCATATGTCATATCTTTGTTGGTGGTTTATGTCATACCTTTGTTGGTGGTATATGTCATACCTTTGTTGGTGGTATATGTCATATGTCATATCTTTGTTGGTGGTATATGTCATATGTCATATCTTTGTTGGTGGTATATGTCATATCTTTGTTGGTGGTATATGTCATATGTCATATCTTTGTTGGTGGTATATGTCATATGTCATACCTTTGTTGGTGGTATATGTCATGTGTCATATCTTTGTTGGTGGTATATGTCATATCTTTGTTGGTGGTATATGTCATACCTTTGTTGGTGGTATATGTCATGTGTCATATCTTTGTTGGTGGTATATGTCATGTGTCATACCTTTGTTGGTGGTATATGTCATATGTCATATCTTTGTTGGTGGTATATGTCATATGTCATACCTTTGTTGGTGGTATATGTCATGTGTCATATCTTTGTTGGTGGTATATGTCATGTGTCATATCTTTGTTGGTGGTATATGTCATATGTCATATCTTTGTTGGTGGTATATGTCATATCTTTGTTGGTGGTATATGTCATACCTTTGTTGGTGGTATATGTCATATGTCATACCTTTGTTGGTGGTATATGTCATACCTTTGTTGGTGGTATATGTCATATCTTTGTTGGTGGTATATGTCATGTGTCATATCTTTGTTGGTGGTATATGTCATATGTCATATCTTTGTTGGTGGTATATGTCATATCTTTGTTGGTGGTATATGTCATATCTTTGTTGGTGGTATATGTCATATCTTTGTTGGTGGTATATGTCATATGTCATATCTTTGTTGGTGGTATATGTCATATGTCATATCTTTGTTGGTGGTATATGTCATATGTCATATCTTTGTTGGTGGTATATGTCATACCTTTGTTGGTGGTATATGTCATATCTTTGTTGGTGGTATATGTCATACCTTTGTTGGTGGTATATGTCATATGTCATATCTTTGTTGGTGGTATATGTCATATGTCATACCTTTGTTGGTGGTATATGTCATATGTCATATCTTTGTTGGTGGTATATGTCATACCTTTGTTGGTGGTATATGTCATACCTTTGTTGGTGGTATATGTCATATGTCATATCTTTGTTGGTGGTATATGTCATACCTTTGTTGGTGGTATATGTCATGTGTCATATCTTTGTTGGTGGTATATGTCATATCTTTGTTGGTGGTATATGTCATATCTTTGTTGGTGGTATATGTCATGTGTCATACCTTTGTTGGTGGTATATGTCATATGTCATACCTTTGTTGGTGGTATATGTCATGTGTCATATCTTTGTTGGTGGTATATGTCATACCTTTGTTGGTGGTATATGTCATGTGTCATATCTTTGTTGGTGGTATATGTCATATCTTTGTTGGTGGGATATGTCATATGTCATATCTTTGTTGGTGGTATATGTCATATGTCATATCTTTGTTGGTGGTATATGTCATATGTCATATCTTTGTTGGTGGTATATGTCATACCTTTGTTGGTGGTATATGTCATATCTTTGTTGGTGGTATATGTCATATGTCATATCTTTGTTGGTGGTATATGTCATATATCATATCTTTGTTGGTGGTATATGTCATATGTCATATCTTTGTTGGTGGTATATGTCATATGTCATATCTTTGTTGGTGGTATATGTCATGTGTCATACCTTTGTTGGTGGTATATGTCATGTGTCATATCTTTGTTGGTGGTATATGTCATATCTTTGTTGGTGGTATATGTCATATGTCATATCTTTGTTGGTGGTATATGTCATATGTCATATCTTTGTTGGTGGTATATGTCATACCTTTGTTGGTGGTATATGTCATATGTCATACCTTTGTTGGTGGTATATGTCATATCTTTGTTGGTGGTATATGTAATATCTTTGTTGGTGGTATATGTCATACCTTTGTTGGTGGTATATGTCATACCTTTGTTGGTGGTATATGTCATACCTTTGTTGGTGGTATATGTCATATGTCATACCTTTGTTGGTGGTATATGTCATACCTTTGTTGGTGGTATATGTCATATGTCATACCTTTGTTGGTGGTATATGTCATATCTTTGTTGGTGGTATATGTCATATGTCATACCTTTGTTTGTGGTATATGTCATATGTCATATCTTTGTTGGTGGTATATGTCATATGTCATACCTTTGTTGGTGGTATATGTCATATCTTTGTTGGTGGTATATGTCATATGTCATATCTTTGTTGGTGGTATATGTCATATCTTTGTTGGTGGTATATGTCATATCTTTGTTGGTGGTATATGTCATATGTCATACCTTTGTTGGTGGTATATGTCATATGTCATATCTTTGTTGGTGGTATATGTCATACCTTTGTTGGTGGTATATGTCATATGTCATATCTTTGTTGGTGGTATATGTCATATCTTTGTTGGTGGTATATGTCATACCTTTGTTGGTGGTATATGTCATATATCATACCTTTGTTGGTGGTATATGTCATATGTCATACCTTTGTTGGTGGTATATGTCATGTGTCATATCTTTGTTGGTGGTTTATGTCATACCTTTGTTGGTGGTATATGTCATATGTCATATCTTTGTTGGTGGTATATGTCATATCTTTGTTGGTGGTATATGTCATATCTTTGTTGGTGGTATATGTCATATCTTTGTTGGTGGTATATGTCATGTGTCATACCTTTGTTGGTGGTTTATGTCATACCTTTGTTGGTGGTATATGTCATATGTCATATCTTTGTTGGTGGTATATGTCATATGTCATATCTTTGTTGGTGGTATATGTCATGTGTCATACCTTTGTTGGTGGTATATGTCATATGTCATACCTTTGTTGGTGGTTTATGTCATACCTTTGTTGGTGGTATATGTCATACCTTTGTTGGTGGTATATGTCATATGTCATATCTTTGTTGGTGGTATATGTCATATCTTTGTTGGTGGTATATGTCATATGTCATATCTTTGTTGGTGGTATATGTCATATGTCATATCTTTGTTGGTGGTATATGTCATGTGTCATACCTTTGTTGGTGGTATATGTCATATGTCATACCTTTGTTGGTGGTTTATGTCATACCTTTGTTGGTGGTATATGTCATACCTTTGTTGGTGGTATATGTCATATGTCATATCTTTGTTGGTGGTATATGTCATATCTTTGTTGGTGGTATATGTCATACCTTTGTTGGTGGTATATGTCATGTGTCATATCTTTGTTGGTGGTATATGTCATATCTTTGTTGGTGGTATATGTCATATGTCATATCTTTGTTGGTGGTATATGTCATATGTCATACCTTTGTTGGTGGTATATGTCATATGTCATATCTTTGTTGGTGGTATATGTCATATGTCATATCTTTGTTGGTGGTATATGTCATATGTCATACCTTTGTTGGTGGTATATGTCATATCTTTGTTGGTGGTATATGTCATATGTCATACCTTTGTTGGTGGTATATGTCATATGTCATACCTTTGTTGGTGGTATATGTCATATCTTTGTTGGTGGTATATGTCATATGTCATACCTTTGTTGGTGGTATATGTCATATGTCATATCTTTGTTGGTGGTATATGTCATATGTCATACCTTTGTTGGTGGTATATGTCATATGTCATATCTTTGTTGGTGGTATATGTCATGTGTCATACCTTTGTTGGTGGTATATGTCATGTGTCATACCTTTGTTGGTGGTATATGTCATGTGTCATATCTTTGTTGGTGGTATATGTCATATCTTTGTTGGTGGTATATGTCATTAGCACAACAAGCTTGGACTTGCCAGCTCAATGTACCTGCTTCAGTGCCGTCATTACATGAACGCAGAAAAACAACAGTTTTACATGACTTCCACCAACCCCTGTGGTCTAGATGACTAGTATCTATGCGGATCAAAGTTGCCATGTTGAGGGTGTATTAGGACAGGACAACCATGTCAACACTATTCCTGTCAATGTCCATCCATGCAACAAAAATAAAAGTGTATTTGTAAATAAAGATGAACATTTAAGAGCCTTTTTGGGGGCAGGTATGAAATTAAGTTATTAAGTTAAGTTATTAAGTTATGACAGTGGGAATTATTATGTTTGCGCAAGATAAAATCAACATATTATAGAATAATTGAAAACGATTATAGTTGTTATGTTTGCGCAAGATAAAATCAACATATTATAGAATAATTTAAAACGATTATAGTTGTTATGTTTGCACAAGATAAAATCAACATATTATAGAATAATTGAAAACGATTATAGTTATTATGTTTGCACACCAGAAAATGTCAGTATTAATTATTATCATCAGATTAGAATCATTAGGATGCATGTCCCTGATTACTTTCTCCAAGACTCCACCAATGGCTAAGCCATGTGGTCGCCAAATGCAAGAGGCAATGTACACATATTTTTTTTCAGAGGGTAGGCAAAATGAGATATGGGAAAAGTATTGGGAGATGAAGTATAAGGAGAAGAGGACATGGATCTTTCACATGGTGGCACAGCAATCTAAGAAAAAAAATCACTGTTGGAGCTGACAGGTCAACGCAGCAGGTCGTTTCTGTACCATCTTCCAAACCAGAGTGGTTCTGTACAACAGGTGTGCAACGTGTTTTTTCTGACAACATTGGGCTACCACCCAGAGAATGACAGGCTGATTGTCTTGACGATGGGCAAGTCAATCACCACCAAACTGATTCCACCAAAGGACCGGAGGGGAAACAAAGCTTCAGCAAATTTAACATGAATCCTGCAACACATTGAGTCCTTCCATCCCCCAATCAGCCACTACAGACGAGAGCCCCACACCGCCTCTACCTCCCTACTGACGTCAATATTCGGTTCATGCATAATGACTACAAGGAGAATGTCACGTTCCCCAGTTTCTGTGTTGTGGGTTTGTGCAAATGTATGTGTGTATTTCAGGAAATGGCTTCTTGGATTCCCCCAAGCAGCTGATTGGTCGGCCCCAGCGATGCCAGCTGCGGTTACGAAACATATCGCAAGGCGGCAAAGGGAAGGAACATCAGCTTGGAGAGGAGGAGTGCGAGCTCTGTTTGGTGCAGGGTCATCATCTGAAGACGGAACACAGGGGAGAACGAGGCCATGGAAACCCAAGCCTGCCGAGACAACAGCCATGCAGCACCTGAATTCACCATCACCAACCTCGACTGTAGAAAATATGAGGAACATAATAATAGTCTGCAGGGGCAGAGCAGAAGCCATTACCGGGCTGATGCACAGAAAGATTGGCCAGAGGACTGGTCTGTGAGGAACATTGATATGCAAAAAGGTTATCATGCTCCCTCGCATGTCAGGTGTGAAAACAACATTGTTCACAATAAGAATCGTTGCCTATCTCGAGACATTCGCCACCATTGGAAAATGAGTCTCAAAATAAGAAGACAACAATCTCAGTGGTCGGAATGGCAGAGGAGAATACTTCATCTTACGTAACAGCACTGGAGAGGCAGAGAGATGTCAAGCCATCGGTGGAAAACTGGTCCCTCCTAACATCACTGGGGAGTGTTGTCTGTGCTGACTCAACTTTGATGCAGGACATCACCCTCCAGTTCTTCGAGCCAGGACACACCTTCACGACTGCAGACAGTTTCCACCATGGCGTGGAACAGGAAATGAAAGCTCGTCCTGGAGGTGTGGTGTACGACTTCGGGGACTTCCTCCATGTGGTCGCCACTTCCAAAGCAGGCAAAGTGGAGGTGGTGGAAATGAAAAAGGAAAACATCCTGGCATGGAAAGCTGGCCATTCCATCGTCAAGCTGAAGAAGGCAGCAGCACCAAAGCTGGAAGAGATGGCTGAGATCCAGATGAGGTGTGGATCCAGGTGTGGATTCTACAAATTCTCCCATGAAGAAAAGGACTTCACAGAGCTTGACTTCCTCATGAAGAAAGTCACTCTAGAGACACCCTCGACACTACGTATACAGGATAGAGGGATCCAAGAAGATGAACATCATCACCAAGCTGTGTCCTCTGATGCCTGCAAAATCGAAGGCAGTTCTGGAATGACTTGGCTTTGAACAGATGAGGAGTAATGTGGAGGAGCACTGAAGAAGATTGACTTAAAAATGAAATGTTACTTAAAAATGAAATGTTACTAGTCAACATTTTTTTCAATTGTAGCTAAATGTCATTTGGGTCCTCTTATGAATATGAATATGTAAATATGTTTAAAATGTATTCTTAAATCTGTTATTTACTTATCCATTCAAAAGTGTCATTTGAAAAAATACAAATAAAATGTTTTTATTAGCAATCTCATGGTCATTTGTGATCATTTGTATTATCCTACGTCATACTTCTATCACGTTCCATCAATATATATTACACGACATGTAATTCAAACAATTGCAGTGCTGCTTTTCACATAACAAGAGCTACTTGTCAAACACAGTATGTAATGTGACTGATGCAGAACCTACATCTCTATGTAAATGCAACTGGTATCTTAGTGGACGACACACAAAGGATGCAGTTGTAAATTCAACTGGTATCTTAGTGGACGACACACAAAGGATGCAGTTGTAAATTCAACTGGTATCTTAGTGGACGACACACAAAGGATGCAGTTGTAAATTCAACTGGTATCTTAGTGGACGACACACAAAGGATGCAGTTGTAAATTCAACTGGTATCTTAGTGGACGACACACAAAGGATGCAGTTACACAGACAGTAATTACACCGCTCTTGTGTTAATTAGCGTAAACTAACAAATGAAAATGGCAGCTCCTGCTCTTTGCTTTGGTATTACCCTGCAATTTATAACATATCATGCCAAGGAAGAAGGCCGTGACTGCTGTTTAAGGGTCAAAGGTCATGTCAGAGGTCAGGGTCAACATGAATAACAAATGTACTCATAGCAAGGCAACAGATCATTACATCTCCAATGAGCTCCCTAAAATGAATTTGGCTGGACAATAAAATCAACTTTGAAGCCATTTTTCTCAGGTCCACTCTATGAGCAGTTGCTGCCTTTTAGCTTGGGAGGGAAGAGAAGAGGGAAGAGGGATCACTAACCTCGATTTGGATGAACATTTCTACTTTAATGAGTCGGAAACTATGGACTTCCTGCTTACTCCGGACCAGGAAGTGAAAGTGGCGGCAAAAGAGAGGCAGGATAGGAAGCATCCTGACGAGACTACGTCGGAGAGCAAATAGACCGACATTGCCCTCCGTTTGATTGGTGAACGTGTAGTCACTGGAGAATAAACTGGACGAGCTCCATCAGAGACTATCCTATTAATCACTGGAGAATAAACTGGACGAGCTCCATCAGAGACTATCCTATTAATCACTGGAGAATAAACTGGATGAGCTCCATCAGAGACTATCCTATTAATCACTGGATAATAAACTGGATGAGCTCCATCAGAGACTATCCTATTAATCACTGGAGAATAAACTGGATGAGCTCCATCAGAGACTATCCTATTAATCACTGGAGAATAAACTGGATGAGTTCCATCAGAGACTATCCTATTAATCACTGGAGAATAAACTGGATGAGCTCCATCAGAGACTATCCTATTAATCACTGGAGAATAAACTGGATGAGCTCCATCAGAGACTATCCTATTAATCACTGGAGAATAAACTGGATGAGTTCCATCAGAGACTATCCTATTAATCACTGGAGAATAAACTGGATGAGCTCCATAGGAGACTATCCTATTAATCACTGGAGAATAAACTGGATGAGCTCCATCAGAGACTATCCTATTAATCACTGGAGAATAAACTGGATGAGCTCCATCAGAGACTATCCTATTAATCACTGGAGAATAAACTGGATGAGTTCCATCAGAGACTATCCTATTAATCACTGGAGAATAAACTGGATGAGCTCCATAGGAGACTATCCTATTAATCACTGGAGAATAAACTGGATGAGTTCCATCAGAGACTATCCTATTAATCACTGGAGAATAAACTGGATGAGCTCCATAGGAGACTATCCTATTAATCACTTAGAGACTAAAGTAAAGGTAAGGTAAAATAAAATGTTATTTGTCACATGCGTAGGATACAACAGGTTTATACAACAGGTTTACAACAGAACCCTGACCCTGATTTATGTATTAGATAGATATATGTATTAGACAGATATATGCATTAGATAGATATAGGTATTAGATAGAAATATGTATTAGATAGATATATGCATTTCTATTGCAGACATACAATATTAGTTTTCATATGATATTTGATGTGATATTTATTTCATATGATATTTGATGTGATAAATGTACTGTTTCATATAAACGATGGAACATATTTAAAACCCACTGATGTAGTCAACTCACGAAACCTCGAGTCTGAGTCGAGTCCCAAGTCCCTAGCGTTTAAGTCAAGTCAGAGTCCTGGGATTCAACCACTACAACACCGCAAGGATAGAATGCAAGTATCTATATTCGCCAAGTATTTATATAGGGGCTTATTACCTGTCGTTGTTGAGCCAGTTTAAAGTGGAGCCCAGGTCCAGCTCCATGCTGGCTGAGAGGGGTTCTCTGGGCCAGGGACTTGGGCTGCATATGAGGAGGCCCAGACATGGGCCGTTGCTGCTGGGGGTTCTGGTAGTTATGAACTGGGTGGTTCGTGTTCAAGTTCTGGGCTGAGGTGGACGGCTGTTGTTGTTGTTGATGGGCCGTAGTCTTACTCAGTGGACCTGCCATAGTGGAGGGTTGCTGGGATGCTTTGGGGCTGAAGTGGAGCATTGGTTTGTTGCTGAGCACCTTCATATCCAGGTGGCTGGAGGTGTTGTGTCCGTTGGGCTTGAACAGACAGTTGTTTATGACTTTACCCTGACTGTCCATGGAGGTCTGGGGGGTGATCCTCTGGCCCATTGAGGCCGGGTTGGAGAGCTTGTCCTGGGGGAAGGAGCTGGAGGAGGGCTGCGTGTTCCAACTGGTCCCTGGTCCTCCTCCCCCTCCAGCCTGAGCCTGTTGGTGTGGCTGTTGGTGGTGGAGCAGGGCCTGGGGGTTGGGCTGCTGCTGGTTCTGGTTGGCTGCCATCTGCTTTAGCTGCTCTGCATGGGACACCTCAGGCCAGCCAGGGAGACCTCTGCTGGGGGGTCCAGCCAGCCCTGAGGGCCCCTGGCCTTGGCTCTTCTGGTTGGTGATGGGGGAGGAGCTGGACATGGTGAAGGAGGGACCAGTGGATGCCGGGCGGAGCTGTGAGGAGCCACCATGGCCATGTGTCTGGCCGTAGTCTGGAGAGGAGTACTCTGTCTTGATGGGCTTCTCCAGGTGGGAGCAGAGGGTAGCTGCACTGCGCTCCAGATCCGCCAGGCCGAACGTATCGTCCTGCTTCAGCATCTTCTCAAACTCCTGGTCGTGCAGAGACGGGACGGTCTTGGTCAGCTCGTCGAACAGATCCTGAAGCTCCGGGTCGATCTGGCTGCTGAACACCATCATCTCAGTAGACCTCTGGCCGCAGGAAGTAACATGGTCTATAGGTTCCTTCTTCATCTCCTTCAGGGTCATGTTGATGAGGTCAGAGTTCATGACCCCATGGGGCATCATGTAGCCGCTGTTGTTGTTTTTCCTGTTTAGGGTGTGGCCTATGGACGATGCGTCGCCTCCCATGGACTGTGAGCTGAAGGAACAGGGCCCACCCAAACCACCGCTGCCCCCTTCCAGACGGACACGTTTGAAGTCCAGCCCCGACGGCCCACAGGACAGGCCATTCTGTTGGGAGGAGTAGCCCGGAGTATGGCCCTCAATCTTCCTCCTCAGAGACCCTTGGAGCTGTGGAGAAAAAGGAAAACTCTATTGAAAAAACTGCTCACAGTCACATTATCTTCATTTCAGAATACAATAGTAATTTCAAGTGGTGGCATGTTCTCATCGTTACAATGAGTATTTTCATATTTCTGTCTAAAAAAAAAAGGTACAAATACCCACTTCAATGCTATTACCTTCCTAATAGAATAACAATCTAACCAACAGATATATATATCATCAGCGTGACATCAATGTAACCAGATCTTTATGTAGCCAGGACAGCTGAAAACCTTGATGCATGGAAGGCAGACTTTCTTGACAAAAGGTCTTTGTCAAGGCTCTCAGATTAAAGCCGACTAGCGCTGGTCCAATTCGAGTGTTGTCTGAAGACAATCTAACAATTAAGATACCAATACCTCCTATATACAGTACAAATAAATCCTGTTCTTTGATGTTTTAAACCAATAAAAATGGTTATAATACAAATCTAGTCCGAGCACAAAGTGTCTCTATGTAAATTAATGACCATCTGCTTCGACAATCTGCTTCGACAATCTGCTTCGACAATCTGCTTCGACAATCTGCTTCGCCAATCTGCTTCGACAATCTGCTTCGACAATCTGCTTCGACAATCTGCTTCGCCAATCTGCTTCGCCAATCTGCTTCGACAATCTGCTTCGACAATCTGCTTCGACAATCTGCTTCGCCAATCTGCTTCGACAATCTGCTTCGACCATCTGCTTCGACAATCTGCTTCGACAATCTGCTTCGACAATCTGCTTCGACAATCTGCTTCGACAATCTGCTTCGACAATCTGCTTCGCCAATCTGCTTCGACAATCTGCTTCGACAATCTGCTTCGACAATCTGCTTCGACAATCTGCTTCGACAATCTGCTTCGACAATCTGCTTCGACAATCTGCTTCGACAATCTGCTTCGACAATCTGCTTCGACAATCTGCTTCGACAATCTGCTTCGACAATCTGCTTCGACAATCTGCTTCGACAATCTGCTTCGACAATCTGCTTCGACAATCTACTTCGACAATCTGCTTCGCCAATCTGCTTCGACAATCTACTTCGACAATCTGCTTCGACAATCTGCTTCGACAATCTGCTTCGACAATCTGCTTCGACAATCTGCTTCGACAATCTGCTTCGACAATCTGCTTCGACAATCTGCTTCGACAATCTGCTTCGACAATCTCCTTCGACAATCTGCTTCGACAATCTGCTTCGACAATCTGCTTCGACAATCTGCTTCGACAATCTGCTTCGACAATCTGCTTCGACAATCTGCTTCGACAATCTGCTTCGACAATCTGCTTCGACAATCTGCATCGACAATCTGCTTCGACAATCTGCTTCGACAATCTGCTTCGACAATCTGCTTCGAGGCCTTTAAACCTTGTCCATTTGACCAGCCAGCATGTTAGCAGATACTAGACCAGCCAGCATGTTAGCAGATACTAGACCAGCCAGCATGTTAGCAGATACTAGACCAGCCAGCATGTTAGCAGATACTAGACCAGCCAGCATGTTAGCAGATACTAGACCAGCCAGCATGTTATCAGATACTAGACCAGCCAGCATGTTAGCAGATACTAGACCAGCCAGCATGTTAGCAGATACTTGACCAGCCAGCATGTTAGCAGATACTTGATCTGCCAGCCAGCATGTTAGCAGATACTTGATCTGCCAGCCAGCATGTTAGCAGATACTTGATCAGCCAGCCAGCATATTAACAGAGACTTGACCAGCCAGCCAGCATATTAACAGAGACTTGACCAGCCAGCCAGCATATTAACAGAGACTTGGCCAGCCAGCCAGCATATTAACAGAGAATTGACCAGCCAGCATATTAACAGAGACTTGACCAGCCAGCATGTTAACAGAGACTTGGCCAGCCAGCATGTTAACAGAGACTTGACCAGCCAGCATGTTAACAGAGACTTGACCAGCCAGCCAGCATATTAACAGAGACTTGACCAGCCAGCATATTAACAGAGACTTGACCAGCCAGCATGTTAACAGAAACTTGGCCAGCCAGCATGTTAACAGAGACTTGACCAGCCAGCATGTTAACAGAGACTTGACCAGCCAGCCAGCATATTAACAGAGACTTGACCAGCCAGCATATTAACAGAGACTTGACCAGCCAGCATATTAACAGAGACTTGACCAGCCAGCATATTAACAGAGACTTGACCAGCCAGCATATTAACAGAGACTTGACCAGCCAGCATGTTAACAGAGACTTGACCAGCCAGCATGTTAACAGAAACTTGGCCAGCCAGCATGTTAACAGAGACTTGACCAGCCAGCATGTTAACAGAGACTTGACCAGCCAGCCAGCATATTAACAGAGACTAGACCAGCCAGCATATTAACAGAGACTTGACCAGCCAGCATATTAACAGAGACTTGACCAGCCAGCATATTAACAGAGACTTGACCAGCCAGCATATTAACAGAGACTTGACCAGCCAGCCAGCATATTAACAGAGACTTGACCAGCCAGCCAGCATATTAACAGAGACATGACCAGCCAGCATCTTAACAGAGACTTGGCCAGCCAGCATATTAACAGAGACTTGACCAGCCAGCATATTAACAGAGACTTGACCAGCCAGCATATTAACAGAGACTTGACCAGCCAGCCAGCATATTAACAGAGACTTGACCAGCCAGCCAGCATATTAACAGAGACATGACCAGCCAGCATCTTAACAGAGACTTGGCCAGCCAGCCAGCATGCTAGTAAAGACTAGACCAGCCAGCATGTTAGTAAAGACTAGACCAGCCAGCATGCTAGTAAAGACTAGACCAGCCAGCATGTTAGTAAAGACTAGACCAGCCAGCATGTTAGTAAAGACTAGACCAGCCAGCATGTTAGTAAAGACTAGACCAGCCAGCCAGCATGTTAGTAAAGACTAGACCAGCAAGCATGTTAGTAAAGACTAGACCAGCCAGCCAGCATGCTAGTAAAGACTAGACCAGCCAGCATGCTAGTAAAGACTAGACCAGCCAGCATGTTAGTAAAGACTAGACCAGCCAGCATGTTAGTAAAGACTAGACCAGCCAGCCAGCATGTTAGTAAAGACTAGACCAGCCAGCATGTTAGTAAAGACTAGACCAGCCAGCATGCTAGTAAAGACTAGACCAGCCAGCATGTTAGTAAAGACTAGACCAGCCAGCATGCTAGTAAAGACTAGACCAGCCAGCATGTTAGTAAAGACTAGACCAGCCAGCATGTTAGTAAAGACTAGACCAGCCAGCATGTTAGTAAAGACTAGACCAGCCAGCCAGCATGTTAGTAAAGACTAGACCAGCCAGCATGCTAGTAAAGACTAGACCAGCCAGCATGTTAGTAAAGACTAGACCAGCCAGCATGTTAGTAAAGACTAGACCAGCCAGCATGTTAGTAAAGACTAGACCAGCCAGCCAGCATGTTAGTAAAGACTAGACCAGCCAGCATGTTAGTAAAGACTAGACCAGCCAGCATGCTAGTAAAGACTAGACCAGCCAGCATGTTAGTAAAGACTAGACCAGCCAGCCAGCATGTTAGTAAAGGCTAGACCAGCCAGCATGCTAGTAAAGACTAGACCAGCCAGCATGCTAGTAAAGACTAGACCAGCCAGCATGTTAGTAAAGACTAGACCAGCCAGCATGCTAGTAAAGACTAGACCAGCCAGCATGCTAGTAAAGACTAGACCAGCCAGCATGTTGGTAAAGACTAGACCAGCCAGCATGTTAGTAAAGACTAGACCAGCCAGCATGCTAGTAAAGACTACACCAGCCAACATGCTAGTAAAGACTAGACCAGCCAGCATGTTAGTAAAGACTAGACCAGCCAGCATGTTAGTAAAGACTAGACCAGCCAGCCAGCATGTTAGTAAAGACTAGACCAGCCAGCCAGCATGTTAGTAAAGACTAGACCAGCCAGCCAACATGTTAGTAAAGACTAGACCAGCCAGCATGCTAGTAAAGACTAGACCAGCCAGCATGTTAGTAAAGACTAGACCAGCCAGCATGTTAGTAAAGACTAGACCAGCCAGCATGTTAGTAAAGACTAGACCAGCCAGCATGTTAGTAAAGACTAGATCAGCCAGCCAGCATGTTAGTAAAGACTAGACCAGCCAGCATGTTAGTAAAGACTAGACCAGCCAGCATGTTAGTAAAGACTAGACCAGCCAGCATGCTATTAAAGACTAGACCAGCCAGCATGTTAGTAAAGACTAGACCAGCCAGCATGTTAGTAAAGACTAGACCAGCCAGCCAGCATGTTAGTAAAGACTAGACCAGCCAGCATGCTAGTAAAGACTAGACCAGCCAGCATGCTAGTAAAGACTAGACCAGTCAGCATGTTAGTAAAGACTATACCAGCCAGCATGTTGGTAAAGACTAGACCAGCCAGCATGTTAGTAAAGACTTAGAAAGATAGGAAGAGGAACTACACTACAGTAGGGTATAATGAAGAGGAGCTACACTACAGTAGGGTAATATGAAGAGGAGCTACAGTACAGTAGGGTATTAGGAAGAGGAGCTACACTACAGTAGGGTAATATGAGGAGGAGCTACACTACAGTAGGGTAATATGAAGAGGAGCTACACTACAGTAGGGTAATATGAGGAGGAGTTACACTACAGCAGGGTAATAGGAAGAGGAGCTACACTACAGTAGGGTAATATGAGGAGGAGCTACCCTACAGTAGGGTAATATGAGGAGGAGCTACACTGCAGTAGGGTAATAGGAATAGGAGCTACACTACAGTAGGGTAATATGAAGAGGAGCTACTCTACAGCAGGGTATTAGGAGCTACACTACAGTAGGGTATTAGGAGCTACACTACAGCAGGGTGATAGGAATAGGAGCTACACTACAGTAGGGTGATAGGAGCTACACTACAGTAGGGTAATAGGAATAGGAGCTACACTACAGTATGGTGATAGGAGCTGCTCTACAGTAGGGTGATAGGAGCTACACTACAGTAGGGTAATGGGAGCTGCTCTACAGTAGGGTAGGGGAGCTGCGCTACACTGGGGTAATAGGAGCTGCTCTACAGTAGGGTAATTGGAGCTGCTCTACAGTAGGGTAATAGGAGCTGCTCTACAGTAGGGTGATAGGAGCTGCTCTACAGTAGGGTAATAGGAGCTGCTCTACAGTAGGGTAATAGGAGCTGCTCTACAGTAGGGTGATAGGATCTGCTCTACAGTAGGGTGATAGGAGCTGCTCTACATTAGGGTGATAGGAGCTGCTCTACACTAGGGTAATAGGAGCTGCTCTACACTAGGGTGATATGAGCTGCTCTACACAAGGGTGATAGGAGCTGCTCTACACTAGGGTAATAGGAGCTGCTCTACAGTAGGGTAAGAGGCGCTGCTCTACAGTAGGGTGATAGGAGCTGCTCTACAGTAGGGTAATAGGAGCTGCTCTACAGTAGGCTAATAGGAGCTGCTCTACAGTAGGGTGATAGGAGCTGCTCTACAGTAGGGTGATAGGAGCTGCTCTACAGTAGGGTAATAGGAGCTGCTCTACAGTAGGGTATAAGGAGCTGCTCTACAGTAGGGTGATAGGAGCTGCTCTACAGTAGGCTAATAGGAGCTGCTCTACAGTAGGGTAATAGGAGCTGCTCTGCAGTAGGGTGATAGGAGCTGCTCTACAGTAGGGTGATAGGATCTGCTCTACAGTAGGGTATTAGGAGCTGCTCTACAGTAGGGTGATAGGAGCTGCTCTACAGTAGGCTAATGGGAGCTGCTCTACAGTAGGGTAAGAGGAGCTGCTCTACAGTAGGGTGATAGGAGCTGCTCTACAGTAGGGTAAGAGGAGCTGCTCTACAGTAGGGTGATAGGAGCTGCTCTACAGTAGGGTGATAGGAGCTGCTCTACAGTAGGGTGATAGGAGCTGCTCTACAGTAGGGTAATAGGAGCTGCTCTACAGTAGGGTATAAGGAGCTGCTCTACAGTAGGGTGATAGGATCTGCTCTACAGTAGGGTGATAGGAGCTGCTCTACAGTAGGGTAATAGGAGCTGCTCTACAGTAGGGTGATAGAAGCTGCTCTACTGTAGGGTGATAGGAGCTGCTCTACAGTAGGGTGATAGGAGCTGCTCTACAGTAGGGTAATAGGAGCTGCTCTACAGTAGGGTGATAGAAGCTGCTCTACAGTAGGGTAATAGGAGCTGCTCTACAGTAGGGTGATAGAAGCTGCTCTACTGTAGGGTAATAGGAAAAAAACATTGATGAAACGTGTTGTCTGTAGAATATTCAGTGTGTATCGGTGCAGCCAGCAGATATATTTAGGAACCTGACAGAACCGAGCGTCGACAGAGAGAATAATATTTTTAAGCTTTTATCTTATCTTTCTCGTTTACATAAATTCTACCTCCCTCTCTATTGTGTTGTGTTGCAGGGTAGAGATAGCCAGAATTATCCTTTGTATTAGAGATTCTACTTATCATGCCGGCATTCTCTGAGATCTATCTGCTTCTTCTCTTTGTGTTCCTGATGGCTTTACCTATGATTCACTACGAGAGGGTTGGGATGCCTCCAAAATGGCAGGCTAATCCTTATACTAACACTATATAGGGAATAGGGTGCCATTTGGGACACCTCTAGATAAACTGTAACACATACTCAAGCTACTAACTTTATCCTGGACAGGAAAGTGTATGCTGGTAATTAATTATAGATCTCAAGCTACAGAAGAATTTGGAGAGAAAAAAAAACTCCCCAGCTTCATTTCATTCTGTCAGTTACTAGTTGCCAAGAATTGCTTTCCAGTCTTAGAGCCTTAGTCCACAGACACTACAGTGATTCAGGAGCCATTATCGACACACAGAGATGAGACGTTATTTGAAGAGTGTTATTTAAAGTTAAAGAATAACATTACAGGAGCAAAACCCCTGTAATATCCTGGAGCTACAGGACACTACAGGGCTTCTTCCGACTGTTCTACAACAGATGCTGGGAGCTGACGCGGTCGTAGTCCATGTGGTGTCAAACAACACGAGGAGGGTTAGCTCAGAACTTCTGAAAATTGTTTTTAAAGAACTGATTCTTGCACTGAAAGATTCCAAAAAGGGGCCAATCATTTCAGGTCCGGTACGATAGTTGAAAGATTCAGTGTGAAAGATTCAGCAGGCTACAGGCATTACAAACATGGCTAAAATATTACTGTAGTTTTGTTGGAATCACTTTTATAGATAACTTTGACACCTGGAAACAGAAATTGCTTTACAGGAATGAAGGAGTCCATCCAAATCATCTTGACTACTGGACTCTGTCCACGCATTTCAAGGCTGCGATGAGACAATGACTCATCAATGACCCGACCAGTTTAGTTAATCCTTTCCATTGTTTTGCTGAGTTGTCATCAAATGTACAGTATCCCAGGGGCGTTGGCAGGTACAATGTAAGTAACTTAATTTAAATCTACTTCTGATAAGCTTCCCAGTAAAGCATTAAAAACATCACAGAAAAGTGCAAAAAAAATGCCCATATCAACATATGTAGCCTAAGAAACTAGGTTCATGAAGTCAATAACTTGCTAGTAACAGACTTTCATATTCTGACTAATTCTTAAACTCACTTAGATAATAATACATTTGATGATACAGTAGCAGAATTGCATGGTTATAACATCTACCGGAAATACAGAAATGCCAATAGGGGCGGTGCTGCTGTTGCTGTCTATATTCAGAACCACATTCCTGTAAAGCTTAGAGAGGATCTCATGTTAAATACTGTTGAAGTGACAGTACGTACATACCCCAACCAGAAGCCATGGATTAGAGGCAGCATCTTTCACTGAGCTAAAGGTTAGAGCTGCCACTTTCAATGAGCAGGACTCAAACCCGGAAGCTTAAAAGAAAAAAAAAATAAAGAAAAAAAAATAAATCCCGATATGCTCTCCGAAGAACCATCAAACAGGCAACGCATCAATAAAGGACTAAGATCGAGTCGTACACCGGCTCTGACACTTGTCGGATGTGGCAGGGCCTGCAAATCATTACAGACTACAAAGGGAAGCACAGCTGAGAGCTGCCCGGTGACACAAGCCTACCAGGCAAGCTAAACTACTTTTATGCTCGCTTCGAGGCAAATAACATTGAAACATGCATGAGAGCACCAGCTGTACCGGAAGACTGTGTGATCACCCTCCCCATCAGCCGATGTGAGTAAGACCTTTAGACAGGTCAACATTCACAAGGTCGCAGGGCCAGACAGATTATCAGGACGGTGACCAACTAGCAAGTGTCTTCACTGATATTTTCAAACTCTCCGCCCCCAGGTGGTAAGGGTAGGTACCAACACATCCGCCACGCTGATCCACAACACAGGGGCCTCTCAGGGGTGCGTTCTCAGTCCCCTCCTGTAATCCCTGTTCCCCCACGACTGCGTGGCCAAGCACGACTCCAACACCATCATTAAGTTTGCCAATGACACAACAGTGGTAGGCCTGATCACTGACAACAATGAGACAGACTTATAGGGAGGAGGTCAGAGACCTGGCCGTGTGGTGCCAGGACAACAACCTCTCCCTCAACGTGATCAAGACAAAGGAGACGATTGTGGACTGCAGGAAAAAGAGGACCGAGCACACCCCCATTCTCATCGACGGGGCTGCAGTGGAGCAGGTTGAGAGCTTCAAGTTCCTTGGTGTCCACATCACAAACAAACTAACATAGTCCAAGCACATGAAGCGGGCACGACAAAATCTATTCCTCCTCAGGAGACTGAAAAGATTTGGCATGGGTCCTCAGATCCTCAAAAGGTTCTACAGCTGCACCATCGAGAGCATCCTGGTTGCATTACTGCCTGATATGGCAACTGCTGGGCCTCTGACCGTAAGGCACTACAGAGGGTAGTACGAACGGCCCAGTACATCGCTGGGCCCAAGCTTCCTACCATCCAGGATCTCTATACCAGGCAGTGTCAGAGGAAGGCCCTAAAAATTGGCAAAGAATCCAGCCACCCCAGTTATAGAGTGTTCTCTCTGCTACCACACGCCAAGTCCAAAAGGCTTCTAAACAGCCATAAGACTCATGAACATCTAGTCAAATGGCTACCCAGACCAGCTTCTACCCCCCCCCCCCCCCCTGCTCTAAAGCAGTACTAATGCTGCAGAAATTAGCGTTAAAGCAGTATCCAGATCCATAGGATGTAGTGATCACAATATAGTAGCCATATCTAGGAAAACAAACGTTCCAAAGGCTGGGCCTAATATAGTGTATAAGAGGTCATACAATAAGTTTTGTAGTAATTCCACTGTTGACGGTGTAAAGAATATTTGCTGGTCTGTGGTGTGTAATGAGGAGCAAACAGACTTTGCACTTGACACATTTATGAAATTCCTTATTCCAGTTACTAATAAGCACACATTAAGGAAATGACAGTAAAAACTGTTAAATCCCTGTGGATTGATGAGGAATTGAAACATTGTATGGTTGAGAGGGATGAGGCAAAAGGTATGGCAAATAAGTCTGTCTGCACAACCGATTGGCAAATCATGAAGTGGAACGACATTTATTGGATATTTCAAACTTTTTTAACAAATCAAAAACTGAAAAATTGGGCATGTCCCACTTGTTGTTGATTCTTCACAAAAAAAATACAGTTTTATATCTTTATGTTTGAAGCCTGAAATGTGGCAAAAGGTCGCAAAGTTCAAGGGGGCCGAATACTTTCGCAAGGCACTGTATATACAAACCAGCTACTACAGTGACTGAAATGAGAGGAGAGGAGAGGAGAGGAGAGGAGAGGAGAGGAGAGGAGAGGAGAGGAGAGGAGAGGAGAGGAGAGGAGAGGAGAGGAGAGGAGAGGAGAGGAGTGGAAAGGAGAGGAGAGGAGAGGAGAGGAGAGGAGAGGAGAGGAGAGGAGAGGAGAGGAGAGGAGAGGAGAGGAGAGGAGCTAAGATGGGGAGAAGTCTGTCCATAATAAAGCGATGCTCTGCCTTCTTAAAAACACTATCAACAAGGCAGGTCCTACAGGCCCTAGTTTCTACCTTCTTAACAGCACTATCAACAAGGCAGGTCCTACAGGCCCTAGTTTCTACCTTCTTAACAACACTATCAACAAGGCAGGTCCTACAGGCCCTAGTTTCTACCTTCTTAACAACACTATCAACAAGGCAGGTCCTACAGGCCCTAGTTTCTACCTTCTTAACAACACTATCAACAAGGCAGGTCCTACAGGCCCTAGTTTCTACCTTCTTAACAACACTATCAACAAGGCAGGTCCTACAGGCCCTAGTTTCTACCTTCTTAACAACACTATCAACAAGGCAGGTCCTACAGGCCCTAGTTTCTACCTTCTTAACAACACTATCAACAAGGCAGGTCCTACAGGCCCTAGTTTCTACCTTCTTAACAACACTACCAACAAGGCAGGTCCTACAGGCCCTAGTTTTGTCACACCTGGACTACTGTTTAGTGGTGTGGTCAGGTGCCACAAAGAGGGAAAATTGCAATTGTCTCAGAACAGGGAAGCACGGCTGGTCCTTGGATGTACACAGAGAGCTAATATTAATAACATGCATGTCAATCTCTCCTGGCTCAAAGTGGAGGAGAGATTGACTTCATCACTACTAGAGAGAGGAGAGGAGTGGAGAGGACAGAGGACAGGAGAGGAGACAGGAGAGGAGATGGGTTAGTATCAGTGTGGTGTAGATCGACTTCACTGAGGAGAGGAGAGGAGTAGAGAGGAGAGGACAGAGGAGAGGACAGAGGATAGGAGTGAAGAGAGGAGAGGAGAGGACTGGGGAGAGGACAGAGGAGAGGAGTGGAGAGAGGAGAGGAGAGGAGTGGAGAGAGGAAAGGACAGAGGAGTAGAGAGGAGTGGAGAGGACAGAGGAGAGGAGAGGAGATGGGTTAGTATCAGTGTGGTGTAGATCGACTTCACTAAGGAGAGGAGAGGAGTAGAGAGGATAGGAGAGGAGAGGAGAGGACAGAGGAGAGGAGAGGAGAGTAGAGAGGAGTGGACAGAGGAGAGGACAGAGGAGAGGAGAGGAGTGGAGAGAGGAGAGGACAGAGGAGAGGACAGAGGAGAGGAGAGGAGTGGAGAGAGGAGAGGACAGAGGAGAGGACAGAGGAGAGGACAGAGGAGAGGAGAGGAGTGGACAGAGGAGAGGACAGAGGAGAGGAGAGGAGTGGACAGAGGAGAGGACAGAGGAGAGGAGTGGACAGAGGAGAGGACAGACGAGAGGAGAGGAGTGGAGATGGGTTAGTATCAGTGTGGTGTAGATAAACTTCACTAAGGAGAGGAGAGGAGTAGAGAGGAGAGGAGTGGTGAGGAGATGGGTTAGTATCAGTGTGGTGTAGATAAACTTCACTGTGAGGACAAAAGGGATTTGTTTCTTTCCACTCTCTGCCTGGCACACATTACATGTCATTAGTCAGATTCAGAGCCTGAAGGCTGGGAGTGACTCCTGTTCTTCGCAGGCTGGTTGACTGCCAAACAGCAATACATTCACTATATAGTGCACTACTTCTACCCAGAATCCTATGGGCCCTTGTCAAAAGTAGTGCACTATATAGAAAATAAGGGTCCATTTAGGATGTACACGCTGTTTCTACCCTGTTACTTCGCCTGCTCAGTTCTTTTCTGATCTGCTGTTGCCATGCTTAGATGTGTTGTCAAATACCAGTTTGTACATCTCGCATTTGAATCTAGTTACTGATATATCTGTGACTCACCATGGGTTGTCTTCTGTGTATGTCCCTATTCACTAACCATGGGTCGTCTTCGGTGTATGTCCCTATTCACTAACCATGGGTCGTCTTCGGTGTATGTCCCTATTCACTAACCATGGGTCGTCTTCGGTGTATGTCCCTATTCACTAACCATGGGTCGTCTTTGGTGTATGTCCCTATTCACTAACCATGGGTCGTCTTCGGTGTATGTCAGGCCAGAGAGTGGCTGTTTGATCAGGTTGACTGAGACAGTATTTGTTACCAGGGTAACAGTCAGGCCAGAGAGTGGCTGTTTGATCAGGTTGACTGAGACAGTATTTGTTACCAGGGTAACAGGCAGGCCAGAGAGTGGCTGTTTGATCAGGTTGACTGAGACAGTATTTGTTACCAGGGTAACAGTCAGGCCAGAGAGTGGCTGTTTGATCAGGTTGACTGAGACAGTATTTGTTACCAGGGTAACAGTCAGGCCAGAGAGTGGCTGTTTGATCAGGTTGACTGAGACAGTATTTGTTACCAGGGTAACAGGCAGGCCAGAGAGTGGCTGTTTGATCAGGTTGACTGAGACAGTATTTGTTACCAGGGTAACAGGCAGGCCAGAGAGTGGCTGTTTGATCAGGTTGACTGAGACAGTATTTGTTACCAGGGTAACAGTCAGGCCAGAGAGTGGCTGTTTGATCAGGTTGACTGAGACAGTATTTGTTACCAGGGTAACAGTCAGGCCAGAGAGTGGCTGTTTGATCAGGTTGACTGAGACAGTATTTGTTACCAGGGTAACAGGCAGGCCAGAGAGTGGCTGTTTGATCAGGTTGACTGAGACAGTATTTGTTACCAGGGTAACAGTCAGGCCAGAGAGTGGCTGTTTGATCAGGTTGACTGAGACAGTATTTGTTACCAGGGTAACAGGCAGGCCAGAGAGTGTCTGTTTGATCAGGTTGACTGAGAGAGTATTTGTTACCAGGGTAACAGGCAGGCCAGAGAGTGGCTGTTTGATCATGTTGACTGAGACAGTATTTGTTACCAGGGTAACAGGCAGGCCAGAGAGTGGCTGTTTGATCAGGTTGACTGAGACAGTATTTGTTACCAGGGTAACAGGCAGGCCAGAGAGTGGCTGTTTGATCAGGTTGACTGAGACAGTATTTGTTACCAGGGTAACAGGCAGGCCAGAGAGTGGCTGTTTGATCAGGTTGACTGAGACAGTATTTGTTACCAGGGTAACAGTCAGGCCAGAGAGTGGCTGTTTGATCAGGTTGACTGAGACAGTATTTGTTACCAGGGTAACAGTCAGACCAGAGAGTGGCTGTTTGATCAGGTTGACTGAGACAGTATTTGTTACCAGGGTAACAGGCAGGCCAGAGAGTGTCTGTTTGATCAGGTTGACTGAGAGAGTATTTGTTACCAGGGTAACAGGCAGGCCAGAGAGTGGCTGTTTGATCAGGTTGACTGAGACAGTATTTGTTACCAGGGTAACAGTCAGGCCAGAGAGTGGCTGTTTGATCAGGTTGACTGAGAAAGTATTTGTTACCAGGGTAACAGGCAGGCCAGAGAGTGGCTGTTTGATCAGGTTGAGTGGAATGATGCGTTGTGTGATGATGATGATGATGATGATGATGAGGAGGAAGTGTGGGGAGACTTCATAAAAAGGATAAGGAGGGCGTTAGAAAATAGAGGGGAGGGTTTATTATTATGATTTATTTAGTCCTGGGCTGTAGGTGGTTCAGTCAACTCGCTTGTTAACATCCACTTAGGTTGGAGTCATTAAAACACATTTTCAACCACTCCACAAATGTCTTGTTAACAAACTATAGTTTTGCCAAGTCGGTTAGGACATCTACTTTGTGCATGACAAGTCAGTTTTCCATTGTTTACAGATAGATTATTTCACTTATAATTCACTGTATCACAATTCCAGTGGGTCAGAAGTTTACATGCACTAAGTTGACTGTGCCTTTAAACAGCTTGGAAAATTCCAGAAAATTATGTCATGGCTTTAGAAGCTTCTGATAGGCTAATTGACTTAATTTGAGTCAATTGGAGGTGTACCTGTGGATGTATTTTAAGGCCTAACTTCAAACTCAGTGCCTCTTTGCTTGACATCACGGGAAAATCTAAAGAAATCAGACAAAACCTCAGGAAAAAAATTGGTTCATCCTTGGGAGCAATTTCCAAACGCCTGAAGGTACCACGTTCATCTGTACAAACAATAATACGCAAGTATAAACACCATGGGACAACGCAGCCGTCATTCCGCTCAGGAAGGGGACACGTTCTGTCTCCTAGAGATGAACGTACTTTGGTGCGAAAAGTGCAAATCAATCCCAGAACAACAGCAAAGGATCTTGTGAAGATGCTGGAGGAAACAGGTACAAAAGTATCTATATCCACAGTAAAACGAGTCCTATATTGACATAACCTGAAAGGCTGCTCAGCAAGGAAGAAGCCACTGCTCCAAAACTGCCATAAAAAAGCCAGACTACGGTTTGCAACTGCACATGGGGACAAAGATCGTATTTTTTGGAGAAGTGTCCTCTGGTCTGATGAAACAAAAATAGAACTGTTTGGCCATAATGACCAACATTATGTTTGGAGGAAAAAGGGGGAGGCTTATAAGCCGAAGAACACCATCCCAACCGTGAAGCACGGGGGTGGCAGCATCATGTTGTGGAGGTGCTTTGCTGCAGGAGGGACTGGTGCACTTCACTAAATAGATAGCTTCATGAGGCAGGAAAATTATGTGGATATATTGAAGCAACATCTCAAGACAATAGTCAGGAAGTTAAAGCTTGGTCGCAAATGGGTCTTCCAAATGGACAATGACCACAAACATACTTCCAAAGTCAAGGTATTGGAGGGGCCATCACAAAGCCATGACCTCAATCCTATAGAAAATGTTTGGGCAGAACTGAAAAACCATCTGCGAGCAAGGAGGCCTACAAACCTGACTCAGTTACACCAGCTCTGTCAGGAGGAATGGGCCAAAATTCACCCAATTTTTTGTGGGAAGCTTGTGGAAGGCTACCTGAAACGTTTGACCCAAGTTAAACAATTTAAAGGCAATGCTACCAAATACTAATTGAGTGTATGTAAACTTCTGATCCACTGGGAATGTGATGAAATAAATAAAAGCTGAAATAAATCATTCTTTCTACTATTATTCTGACATTTCACATTCTTAAAATAAAGTGGTGATCCTAACTGACCTACAACAGGGGATTTTTACTGGGATTAAATGTCAAGAATTGTGAAAAACTTGTTTGTTTGAGTGTATTTTGCTAAGGTGTATGTAAACTTCCTACTTCAACTGTACATCTCCTGATTTATATACAGTAAATCCTCGACAATGTTTTACAATATGATCAAAAAATATAAAAATTAATGTTTATTACTATGATGATCAAATCTCACTTCACAAAGAAGGATTTTTTTTTTTATGTCTTTACTATAATTTGTGAGGGATTATGTCTGATCATGTCTCGTTTTAATACAATACACTACTTTAACTGAGGCTTGAATGAACTATCAGTGTCGCAATGAATGGTGGACAGCACACTTCATCAACTTCTCTTAACAAAACGGAGTGCCGGAATTTCATCACTACTAGAATGGCCTTGACCATCATTCTAACCGCTAATATTTAAATTGTGTAAATATTCAAAAATAAATAATACATTGCAAAATGTATGCATTTATAATTTATAAAGGTGATACCTCAGGATACCTAATGCATACTGTAATAAGTCAGAAAATGTATTGCTTGATCCAGAAGTGCAATAGACTGTAAAAATTCTAAAATAAGACAACAGTTGCCTGCCCAGCTAATGGCCCATTCAAACTACACCTAAACTATCTTAAAACGAATTTCACACATACAGTATGATAATAAATGGGTCAAATTAAATTAACAGTGTGATGGGTGATAATATTACAATTGTCAAAATAGAGAAGGAAGAGACTGATTACCAGCTTAGTGAGCATTGACAAAGTAAAAAACAGTTTATACAGCTATACCCTATCAGAAAGAGTCTGTTCTGAGGTTTTGATTGCTATACCCTATCAGAAAGAGTCTGTTCTGAGGTTTTGATTGCTATACCCTATGGGAAAGAGTCTGTTCTGAGGTTTTGATTGCTATACCCTATGGGAAAGAGTCGATTCTGAGGGTTTGTGATGAACCTAGTCTTGGAAAAAGTATCTAAATACTGCACGAATGGGCTCATTTTGTAAATACAACTATTTCCTAGAATAACTGCAGCTCCATGCGTTTCCATAACTCCTTCCTCATGTGAGTACTGGTAACAATCAGCTATAGTTATTTGGGAAAAAATAGCCTTTCAGTTTTATTCTGTTATATTGCATGATATTCTTACTGTCAAATATATATATATACTGTATGTGTTGACTGTGGTAGTGCAGGGGAATAAGCCTGTGATGTCTCCTAAATTAACAGGTTGATTTCATGACGCAGCCATATGACCTCGGCCACTAAACACAGACAGGCCTCAAATACAACTCAAAACAGGCTCTTCTGTTCTTTTGAAATAAATTGTTTTAGTATAAAAAATAAAAAGTATGACCTTCCTTAATTAACAAAATCGTAATGTTTTTCTTTGTGAATGTTTATACTAAATTGATTTATTAGGAGGCCAGGCTATTCCACTGTTAAATATGCATACGGTCATTTTGACCTTCATGACGCTCTGAGGTAGAAATCATCAGAGTATATTTGTCTTTTATGATATTTATCTCAAAGTTCTGCTAGAGAGTAAAATATAGATATATAGGAAAAGTCAGAGACTGATGAGTTCAAGGTTTATATTGAAGTAAGTGTTATTGTGAGAGGATGGGTTACCATGGGAACATGTGGTTCTGAGAGGTCAGGGGATGGGTGAGGTTACCGCGGGAACATGTGGGTCTGAGAGGTCAGGGGATGGGGGAGGTTACCATGGGAACATGTTGGTCTGAGAGGTCAGGGGATGGGTGAGGTTACCATGGGAACAGAGGTCAGGGGATGGGCGAGGTTACCATGGGAACATGTGGAACAGAGGTCAGGGGATGGGTGAGGTTACCGTGGGAACATGTGGTTCTGAGAGGACAGGGGATGGTTGAGGTTACCATGAGAAAATGTGGGTCTGAGAGGTCAGGGGATGGTTGAGGTTACCATGGGAACATGTGGGTCTGAGAGGTCAGGGGATGGATGAGGTTACCATGGGAACATGTGGAACTGAGAGGTCAGGGGATGGTTGAGGTTACCATGGGAACATGTGGGTCTGAGAAGTCAGGGGATGGGTGAGGTAACCATGGGAACATGTGGGTCTAAGAGGTCAGGGGATGGGTGAGGTTACCATGGGAACATGTGGAACTGAGAGGTCAGGGGATGGGTGAGGTTACCATGGGAACATGTTGGTCTGAGAGGTCAGGGGATGGGTGAGGTTACCATGGAAACATGTGGTTCTGAGAGGTCAGGGGATGGGTGAGGTTACCATGGGAACATGTGGAACAGAGGTCAGGGGATGGGTGAGGTTACCATGGGAACATGTTGGTCTGAGAGGTCAGGGGATGGGTGAGGTTACCATGGAAACATGTGGTTCTGAGAGGTCAGGGGATGGGTGAGGTTACCATGGGAACATGTGGAACAGAGGTCAGGGGATGGGTGAGGTTACCGTGGGAACATGTGGTTCTGAGAGGACAGGGGATGGTTGAGGTTACCATGAGAACATGTGGGTCTGAGAGGTCAGGGGATGGTTGAGGTTACCATGGGAACATGTGGGTCTGAGAGGTCAGGGGATGGATGAGGTTAACATGGGAACATGTGGAACTGAGATGTCAGGGGATGGTTGAGGTTACCATGGGAACATGTGGGTCTGAGAAGTCAGGGGATGGGTGAGGTAACCATGGGAACATGTGGGTCTAAGAGGTCAGGGGATGGGTGAGGTTACCATGGGAACATGTGGAACTGAGAGGTCAGGGGATGGGTGAGGTTACCATGGGAACATGTTGGTCTGAGAGGTCAGGGGATGGGTGAGGTTACCATGGAAACATGTGGTTCTGAGAGGTCAGGGGATGGGTGAGGTTACCATGGGAACATGTGGGTCTGAGAGGTCAGGGGATGGGTGAGGTTACCATGGGAACATGTTGGTCTGAGAGGTCAGGGGATGGGTGAGGTTACCATGGAAACATGTGGTTCTGAGAGGTCAGAGGATGGGTGAGGTTACCATGGGAACATGTGGAACAGAGGTCAGGGGATGGGCGAGGTTACCATGGGAACATGTGGAACAGAGGTCAGGGGATGGGTGAGGTTACCGTGGGAACATGTGGTTCTGAGAGGACAGGGGATGGTTGAGGTTACCATGAGAACATGTGGGTCTGAGAGGTCAGGGGATGGTTGAGGTTACCATGGGAACATGTGGGTCTGAGAGGTCAGGGGATGGATGAGGTTACCATGGGAACATGTGGAACTGAGAGGTCAGGGGATGGTTGAGGTTACCATGGGAACATGTGGGTCTGAGAAGTCAGGGGATGGGTGAGGTAACCATGGGAACATGTGGAACTGAGAGGTCAGGGGATGGGTGAGATTAGAGTGGGAACATGTGGGACTGAGAGGTCTGGGGATGGGTGAGGTTACCATGGGAACATATGGGTCTGAGAGGTCAGGGGATGGGTGAGGTTACCATGGGAACATGTGGGTCTGAGAGGTCAGGGGATGGGTGAGGTTACCATGGGAACATGTGGAACTGAGAGGTCAGGGGATGGGTGAGATTACCGTGGGACTGAGAGGTCAGGGGATGGGTGAGGTTACCATGGGAACATGTGGAACTGAGAGGTCAGGGGATGGGTGAGATTACCGTGGGACTGAGAGGTCAGGGGATGGGTGATGTTACCATGGGAACATGTGGGTCTGAGAGGTCAGGGGTTGGGTGATGTTACCATGGGAGCATGTGGGTCTGAGAGGTCAGGGGATGGGTGAGATTACCGTGGGACTGAGAGGTCAGGGGATGGGTGAGATTACCATGGGAACATGTGGGAACAAAAGGTCAGGGGATGGGTGAGGTTACCATGGGAACATGTGGGACCGAGAGGTCAGGGGATGGGTGAGGTTACCATGGGAACATGTGGGACTGAGAGGTCAGGGGATGGGTGAGATTACCATGGGAACATGTGGGACTGAGAGGTCAGGGGATGGGTGAGGTTACCATGGGAACATGTGGGAACAAAATGTCAGGGGATGGGTGAGGTTACCATGGGAACAAATGGGACTGAGAGGTCAGGGGATGGGTGAGGTTACCATGGGAACATGTGGGAACAAAAGGTCAGGGGATGGGAGAGGTTACCATGGGAACATGTGGGACTGAGAGGTCAGGGGATGGGTGAGATTACCGTGGGAACATGTGGGAACAAAAGGTCAGGGGATGGGTGAGGTTACCATGGGAACATGTGGGACTGAGAGATCAGGGGATGGGTGAGATTACCATGGGAACATGTGGGAACAAAAGGTCAGGGGATGGGTTATGTTACCATGGGAACATGTGGGACTGAGAGGTCAGGGGATGGGTGAGGTTACCATGGGAACATGTGGGAACAAAAGGTCAGGGGATGGGTGAGGTTACCATGGGAACATGTGGGACCGAGAGGTCAGGGGATGGGTGAAGTTACCATGGGAACATATGGGACTGAGAGGTCAGGGGATGGGTTATGTTACCATGGGAACATGTGGGAACAAAAGGTCAGGGGATGGGTGAAGTTACCATGGGAACATGTGGGACCGAGAGGTCAGGGGATGGGTGAAGTTACCATGGGAACATGTGGGACTGAGAGGTCAGGGGATGGGTGAGGTTACCATGGGAACATGTGGGAACAAAAGGTCACCATGGGAACATGTGGGACTGAGAGGTCAGGGGATGGGTGAGGTTACCATGGGAACATGTGGGAACAAAAGGTCAGGTGATGGGTGAGGTTACCATGGGAACATGTGGGACTAAGAGGTCAGGGGATGGGTTATGTTACCATGGGAACATGTGGGACCGAGAGGTCAGGGGATGGGTGAGGTTATGAAATGTGTGCATGTAAATGTTGAAATGTCTATTATTTTCATCTATGTATGTTTTTTATTGTCAAAAAAGACAACTATTGATGATCTTGGCGCCAGACCCATCTGACCTATCTATTCCAGACCCATCTGATCTATCTATTCCAGACCCATCTGATCCTACCTATTCCAGACCCATCTGATCCTACCTATTCCAGACCCATCTGATCTATCTATTCCAGACCCATCTGATCCTACCTATTCCAGACCCATCTGATCTATCTATTCCAGACCCATCTGATCCTACCTATTCCAGACCCATCTGATCTATCTATTCCAGACCCATCTGATCCTACCTATTCCAGACCCATCTGATCTATCTATTCCAGACCCATCTGATCCTACCTATTCCAGACCCATCTGATCCTACCTATTCCAGACCCATCTGATCTTACCTATTCCAGACCCATCTGATCTATCTATTCCAGACCCATCTGATCTATCTATTCCAGACCCATCTGATCTATCTATTCCAGACCCATCTGATCTATCTATTCCAGACCCATCTGATCTATCTATTCCAGACCCATCTGATCTATCTATTCCAGACCCATCTGATCTATCCATTCCAGACCCATCTGATCCTATCTATTCCAGACCCATCTGATCCTACCTATTCCAGACCCATCTGATCCTATCTATTTCAGTGTAAAGTTAAGACCCTCTGACCAACCAGGTCCTATCTGTCTAGTGTAAAGTTAAGGCCGTCTGACAAACCAGGTCCTATCTGTCTAGTGTAAGGGGGCTGAGGGGGGCTGGGGAGGGGGCTGAGGGGGGCTGGGAGTGGGCTGAGGAGGGCTGGGAGGGAGGAGAGAGGGCCTGTCTGTTCCTGTGATCTGGGGCCTTGGAGGATGAGAATATGCACAGCTGAGGTTCCTGGCCACTGTGTGTCGTCCCTGCCTGCTAGCTAGCAGAGCAGCCTCATGATGCTGAGTACTGTGGACGCGGCCTCTGAGCCATCACAGAGACACACACACACACACGCACACACACACACACACACACACACACACACGCACACATGCACACACACACACAAGCACGAGTGTATGCATGCCACTCACAAAATGATTGGTTAAATTGAGAAGACTTCTCTTTAATCTCTCCAGCAGAGCCCTCAAACATGTTTCAATCTGTTCCTGAGAGACTCAAGATTACCCTCCTCTCCAGCCTGCGGCCCAAACGGAACCCTGTGCACTAACACGACTTGTGACCAGGGCCCATATATAGAGAATAGTGTGCCATTTGGGATGCAGAACCCATAGGGAGGAAAAACAGGCCCAAAATAAAGGAAGGAATACGAACACTACCGTGTTCCCCAGGGAGACCAAATATTGATGTGGTTTGCGCACGTTGCAGAGTGCCACAAGCAGGAACTTCAGCTCTCTTTTCATCGGACACGGTGGGGAAACTGGCGAGCCTTCGACCCCCCAGTGTTAAACTCCTAAAACACCACTATTTACAACCAACAGCAACATTCTCTAACGCCACAACCATGCAGTCATCTGTGGCTACTGAGCCAAGAGAGTGTGAAATGCTCACCGATCGATTACATGATTATTATTCATGTTATTATTGAAAAAGGACATGACCCTTGTGTATCGCTAAAAAAAATGTGCTCCCCCTTTGGTCCCCGAGAACAGGATCAGGAGGCACTGCATTAGGCTAGGATTAGGTCATCCTATCAGGTAGCAGTCACACGTAGTATTAATCCCAACTTGCAGTGACCTCCTGCATGTGTTGTTGTGTTGCGTTTAAATAGTATCCCCTGGAATGTACTTTGATCTACGTGCAGAAAAAAAATATACTAAAATAGACCTAGTTGTTAAAATATGTAGGACACGGAGATGTTTTTAAATTCGCTGGATGTTTCCAAAATGGAAACCTATTCCCTATATAGTGCACTACTTTGAACAAGGTCCCTACTCCTTATAACGTGCATTACTTTAGACCAGGGATGTGTAGGGATTATGGGGCCATGTGGGATACAGCCATTGAAGTGTCTTTGTTTTGACAACTGAACAGTGACACTCTGTGTCTAAAACTACAACATGAATTCAACCTGGTGGTTTCTAGTACACACACACACACACACACACACACACACCCACCCACCCACCCACCCACACACCGAGGTGGTGCATATTCAATTAGTAAATTATCCTAGTAGCAATCATTTGTCTTTATTGTTAATAAACCATAAACAAGGCAGATCCCTGGCTGGTAGTGTTACCATGGAGCCAACAGGAGAGATGCTGTTAAACAAGGCAGATCCCTGGCTGGTAGTGTTACCATGGAGCCAACAGGAGAGATGCTGTTAAACAAGGCAGATCCCTGGCTGGTAGTGTTACCATGGAGCCAACAGGAGAGATGCTGTTAAACAAGGCAGATCCCTGGCTGGTAGTGTTACCATGGAGCCAACAGGAGAGATGCTGTTAAACAAGGCAGACCCCTGGCTGGTAGTGTTACCATGGAGCCAACAGGAGAGATGCTGTTAAACAAGGCAGATCCCTGCCTGGTAGTGTTACCATGGAGCCAACAGGAGAGATGATGTTAAACAAGGCAGATCCCTGGCTGGTAGTGTTACCATGGAGCCAACAGGAGAGATGCTGTTAAACAAGACATATCCCTGGCTGGTAGTGTTACCATGGAGCCAACAGGAGAGATGCTGTTAAACAAGGCAGATCCCTGCCTGGTAGTGTTACCATGGAGCCAACAGGAGAGATGATGTTAAACAAGGCAGATCCCTGGCTGGTAGTGTTACCATGGAGCCAACAGGAGAGATGCTGTTAAACGAGGCAGATCCCTGCCTGGTAGTGTTACCATGGAGCCAACAGGAGAGATGCTGTTAAACGAGGCAGATCCCTGCCTGGTAGTGTTACCATGGAGCCAACAGGAGAGATGCTGTTAAACAAGACAGATCCCTGGCTGGTAGTGTTACCATGGAGCCAACAGGAGAGATGCTGTTAAACAAGGCAGATCCCTGGCTGGTAGTGTTACCATGGAGCCAACAGGAGAGATGCTGTTAAACAAGGCAGATCCCTGGCTGGTAGTGTTACCATGGGGCCAACAGGAGAGATGCTGTTAAACAAGGCAGATCCCTGGCTGGTAGTGTTACCATGGAGCCAACAGGAGAGATGCTGTTAAACGAGGCAGATCCCTGCCTGGTAGTGTTACCATGGAGCCAACAGGAGAGATGATGTTAAACAAGACAGATCCCTGGCTGGTAGTGTTACCATGGAGCCAACAGGAGAGATGCTGTTAAACAAGACAGATCCCTGGCTGGTAGTGTTACCATGGAGCCAACAGGAGAGATGCTGTTAAACAAGACAGATCCCTGGCTGGTAGTGTTACCATGGAGCCAACAGGAGAGATGATGTTAAACAAGGCAGATCCCTGGCTGGTAGTGTTACCATGGAGCCAACAGGAGAGATGCTGTTAAACAAGACATATCCCTGGCTGGTAGTGTTACCATGGAGCCAACAGGAGAGATGCTGTTAAACAAGGCAGATCCCTGGCTGGTAGTGTTACCATGGAGCCAACAGGAGAGATGATGTTAAACAAGGCAGATCCCTGGCTGGTAGTGTTACCATGGAGCCAACAGGAGAGATGCTGTTAAACAAGGCAGATCCCTGCCTGGTAGTGTTACCATGGAGCCAACAGGAGAGATGCTGTTAAACAAGGCAGATCCCTGGCTGGTAGTGTTACCATGGAGCCAACAGGAGAGATGCTGTTAAACAAGACAGATCCCTGGCTGGTAGTGTTACCATGGAGCCAACAGGAGAGATGCTGTTAAACAAGACAGATCCCTGGCTGGTAGTGTTACCATGGAGCCAACAGGAGAGATGACTGATGCAGACTCTCTCTGTCCTCTGTTCTAGTACCGCTTCCCAAATGGCACCCTATTCCCAAAGGGCCCTGGTCTAAAGTAGTGCCCTATATAGGCAATAGGTTACCATTTGGGACACAGCTGTTTTAATGGGTCTGGTAAAACACAAGACAATGGCTGCTTTCAGACCTGGCATCTGGTATTTCATTACAGGGTTGTCCATGTTGAAATAGAACAACTTCTCTCAGTCAGCACCTTTGAGCGGTATATAAAATAAAAGTTCCCCATTTCCAACACAACAAGTCAAATAAATATCAACCTTTTTTTTTAAAAGTGAGTCTCCATTACATTGTCAGTGTTGACCAAAATATGAACAGAACATAAAACCAACCAGATGCTGTGATATGGCAATAGAAGGAAAAGGGGAGGGGGGGGGGGGGTATGTAATGTGTGTATGAATGCCTAGCTTGGTTCCTAGGTTTTCCAGGGACAGTTCTCTGAACATTGTATGAGTAGTCTTCACTAACATAATTTCCTCATGACAGAATCTATACATGCACACTCAATATGACTCCCCACCGATTTGTACAGGGAACGTGCCTTGTTAGTTCTGCTAGGCTACGAGCGTGTGTGCGTGCGTGCATGCCTGTCTGCCTGCCTGCCTGTCTGTCTGTCTGTCTGTCTGTCTGTCTGCCTGTCTGTCTGTCTGTCTGTCTGTCTGTCTGTCTGTCTGTCTGTCTGTTTGTCTGTCCGTGTGTGTGTCCGTGGAGTGTTTCCCTAATCAGTGTGGTGACTAGAGACAGCAGATTACTGCAGAGGAGAAGAGGGCTATATAATGGAGCTAGTAATGACTAGAGACTAGAGACTAGAGACAGCAGATTACTGCAGAGGAGAGGTGGGCTATATCATGGAGCTAGTAGAGACTAGACACAGCAGATTACTGCAGAGGAGAAGAGGGCTATATAATGGAGCTAGTAGTGACTAGAGACTAGAGACTAGAGACAGCAGATTACTGCAGAGGAGAGGTGGGCTATATCATGGAGCTAGTAGAGACTAGAGACTAGAGACAGCAGATTACTACAGAGGAGAAGAGGGCTATATCATGGAGCTAGTAGAGACTAGACACTAGAGACAGCAGATTACTGCAGAGGAGAAGAGGGCAATATCATGGCGCTAGTAGAGAATAGAGACTAGAGACAACAGATTATTGCAGAGGAGAGGTGGGCTATATCATGGAGCTAGTAGAGACTAGAGACTAGAGACTAGAGACAGCAGATTACTGCAGAGGAGAGGTGGGCTATATCATGGAGCTAGTAGAGACTAGAGACTAGAGACAACAGATTATTGCAGAGGAGAGGTGGGCTATATCATGGAGCTAGTAGAGACTAGAGACTAGAGACTAGAGACTAGAGACAGCAGATTACTGCAGAGGAGAGGTGGGCTATATCATGGAGCTAGTAGAGAATAGAGACTAGAGACAACAGATTATTGCAGAGGAGAGGTGGGCTATATCATGGAGCTAGTAGAGACTAGAGACTAGAGACTAGAGACAGCAGATTACTGCAGAGGAGAGGTGGGCTATATCATGGAGCTAGTAGAGACTAGAGACTAGAGACAGCAGATTACTGCAGAGGAGAGGTGGGCTATATCATGGAGCTAGTAGAGACTAGAGACAGCAGATTACTGCAGAGGAGAAGAGGGCTATATCATGGAGCTACTAGAGACTAGAGACTAGAGACTGCAGATTACTCCTTAGGAGAGGTGGGCTATATCATGGAGCTAGTAGAGAATAGAGACTAGAGACAGCAGATTACTGCAGAGGAGAGGTGGGCTATATCATGGAGCTAGTAGAGACTAGAGACTAGAGACAACAGATTACTGCAGAGGAGAAGAGGGCTGTATCATGGAGCTAGTAGAGACTAGAGACTAGAGACAGCAGATTACTGCAGAGGAGAAGAGGGCAATATCGTGGAGCTAGTAGAGACTAGAGACTAGAGACAGCAGAGGAGAGGCGGGCTATATCATCAGCACTTTAGAAGGAGTAATGCCTCCAGGGAGAAGCTTTAGATGGAGTAATGCCTCCAGGGAGAAGCTTTAGATAGAGTAATGCCTCCAGGCAGAAGCTTTAGATGGAGTAATGCCTCCAGGGAGAAGCTTTAGATGGAGTAATGCCTCCAGGCAGAAGCTTTAGATGGAGTAATGCCTCCAAGGAGAAGCAGCAGCTTTGTGGCAGTCTGTCTCCAATTAAACAGAGGAGATGATGAGAGGACAAGGACATGTCTTACAGAGGGAGAGGGCTGTCCATATTCATTAAGACATGTCTTGGGGCTGGTCATATTCATTAAGACATGTCTTGGGGCTGTCCATATTCATTAAGACATGTCTTGGGGCTGTCCATATTCATTAAGACATGTCTTGGGGCTGGTCATATTCATTAAGACATGTCTTGGGGCTGTCCATATTCATTAAGACAGATCTAGGGGCTGGTCATATTCATTAAGACATGTCTTGGGGCTGTCCATATTCATTAAGACAGATCTAGGGGCTGTCCATATGCATTAAGACAGATCTAGGGGCTGACCATATTCACCAAGACAGATCTAGGGGCTGTCCATATTCATTAAGACAGATCTAGGGGCTGTCCATATTCATTAAGACAGATCTAGGGGCTGTCCATATTCACCAAGACAGATCTAGGGGCTGACCATATTCACCAAGACAGATCTAGGGGCTGTCCATATTCATTAAGACAGATCTAGGGGCTGTCCATATTCACCAAGACAGATCTAGGGGCTGACCATATTCATCAAGACAGATCTAGGGGCTGTCCATATTGATTAAGACAGATCTAGGGGCTGTCCATATTCACCAAGACAGATCTAGGGGCTGTCCATATTCACCAAGACAGATCTAGGGGCTGTCCATATACACCAAGACAGATCTAGGGGCTGTCCATATTCACCAAGACAGATCTAGGGGCTGTCCATATTCACCAAGACAGATCTAGGGGCTGTCCATATTCACCAAGACAGATCTAGGCGCTGTCCATATTCACCAAGACAGATCTAGGGGCTGTCCATATTCACCAAGACAGATCTAGGGGCTGACCATATACACCAAGACAGATCTAGGGGCTGTCCATATTCACCAAGACAGATCTAGGGGCTGTCCATATTCACCAAGACAGATCTAGGGGCTGTCCATATTCACCAAGACTAGGAGCAGACAGAAAGCAAAGCAGCATGTCGTGAAAGGGAATGTATTTTGTTAGGCAGCAGAACAGTCAGTCTCTGTCTGTCTGTCTGTCTGTCTGTCTGTCTGTCTGTCTGTCTGTCTGTCTGTCTGTCTGTCGAAAGTGCTGGAAGGACTCAGATCTGAGAAGACATGATTGGGCCCCGGGTGAAACACAACACACTGAACATTTATTTACACCAGGAAATACCTGGATAGGATGGAGAGAGAAACACAGCCTGT
This sequence comes from Oncorhynchus mykiss, assembly GCF_013265735.2. Classification (NCBI taxonomy): domain Eukaryota; kingdom Metazoa; phylum Chordata; class Actinopteri; order Salmoniformes; family Salmonidae; genus Oncorhynchus; species Oncorhynchus mykiss. The sequence goes on along the minus strand of NC_048591.1, from coordinate 48,699,024 downwards.
CATGACCATCAGTCATTATCAGTAGACTTGACCCTGACATAGTCATTATCAGTAGACTTGACCCTGACATAGTCATTATCAGTAGACTTGACCCTGACATAGTTATGATCACTAGACTTAACCCGGACATAGTCATTATCAGTAGACTGAACCCTGACATAGTTATAATCACTAGACTTAACCCTGACATAGTCATTATCTGTAGACTTAACCCTGACATAGTCATTATCAGTAGAATTAAACCTGACATAGTCATTATCAGTAGACTTAACCCTGACATAGTCATTATCAGTAGACTTAACCCTGACATAGTTATTATCAGTAGACTTAACCCTGACATAGTCATTATCAGTAGACTTAACCCTGACATAGTCATTATCAGTAGAGTTAAACCTGACATAGTCATTATCAGTAGACTTAAACCTGACATAGTCATTATCTGTAGACTTAACCCTGACATAGTCATTATCAGTAGACTTAAACCTGACATAGTCATTATCAGTAGACTTAAACCTGACATAGTCATTATCAGTAGACTTAACCCTGACATAGTCATTATCAGTAGACTTAAACCTGACATAGTCATTATCACTAGACTTAACCCTGACATAGTCATTATCAGTAGACTTAACCCTGACATAGTTATAATCACTAGACTTAACCCTGACATAGTCATTATCAGTAGACTTAAACCTGACAGTCATTATTACTAGACTTAACCCTGACATAGTCATTATTACTAGACTTAACCCTGACATAGTCATTATCACTAGACTTAAATCTGACATAGTCATTATCAGTAGACTTAAACCTGACATAGTCATTATCAGTAGACTTAAACCTGACATAGTCATTATCACTAGACTTAACCCTGACATTGTCATTATCACTAGACTTAACCCTGACATAGTCATTATCACTAGACTTAACCCTGACATAGTCATTATCAGTAGACTGAACCCTGACATAGTTATAATCACTAGACTTAAACCTGACATAGTCATTATCAGCAGACTTAGCTCAGAGTGAAATAAAATACTAATGGTGTACACGGTACCATGAAATGCTTACGAGCCCATCCCAACGATGCAGAGTTGAAAAATAAAATACACAAGAATGGATCTATATAGAGGAAGTATCAGGTCAATGTGGAGCTATATACAGGAAGTACCAGGTCAATGTGGAACTACAGTATATACAGGGAGTACCAGTACCAGATCAATGTGGAGCTATATACAGGGAGTACCAGATCAATGTGGAGCTATATACAGGAAGTACCAGTACCAGATCAATGTGGATCTATATACAGGAAGTACCAGTACCAGATCAATGTGGAGCTATATACAGGGAGTACCAGTACCAGATCAATGTGGAGCTATATACAGGAAGTACCAGTACCAGATCAATGGGGAGCTATATACAGGAAGTACCAGATCATTGTGGAGCTATATACAGGAAGTACCAGTACCAGATCAATGTGGAGCTATATACAGGAAGTACCAGATCAATGTGGAGCTATATACAGGAAGTACCAGTACCAGATCAATGGGGAGCTATATACAGGAAGTACCAGATCAATGTGGAGCTATATACAGGAAGTACCAGATCAATGTGGAGCTATATACAGGAAGTACCAGATCAATGTGAAGCTATATACAGGAAGTACCAGTATCAGATCAATGTGGAGCTATTTGCAGGGAGTACCAGATCAATGTGGAGCTATATACAGGAAGCACCATATCAATGTGGAGCTATATACAGGAAGTACCTGATCAATGTGGAGCTATATACAGGAAGTACCAGTACCAGATCAATGTGGATCTATATACTGGGAGTACCAGTACCAGATCAATGTGGAGCTATATACAGGAAGCACCAGATCAATGTGGAGCTATATACAGGAAGTACCAGATCAATGTGGAGCTATATACAGGGAGTACCAGTACCAGATCAATGGGGAGCTATATACAGGAAGTACCAGATCATTGTGGAGCTATATACAGGAAGTACCAGTACCAGATCAATGTGGAGCTATATACAGGAAGTACCAGTGCCAGATCAATGTGGATCTATATACAGGGAGTACCAGATCAATGTGGATCTATATACAGGAAGTACCAGATCAATGTGGATCTATATACAGGAAGTACCAGATCAATGTGGATCTATATACAGGAAGTACCAGATCAATGTGGAGCTATATACAGGAAGTACCAGTACCAGATCAATGTGGATCTATATACAGGAAGTACCAGTACCAGATCACGCGTCTCTTTCCTGAGCGGAATGACGGCTGCTTGGTCCCATGGTGTTTATACTTGCGTACTATTGTTTATACAGATGAATGTGGTACCTTCAGGCGTTTGAAAATTGCTCCCAAGGATGAACCAGATTTGTGAAGGTCTACAATTTTTTTTCTGAGGTCTTGGCTGATTGTTGGAAAAATTACTTGTGTCATGCACAAAGTAGATGTCCTAACCGACTTGCCAAAACTATAGTTTGTTAACAAGAAATTTGTGGAGTGGTTGAAAAACAAGTTTTAATGACTCCAACCTAAGTGTATATAAACTTCCGACTTCAACTGTATATAGACCAGTGAGTGTGTATATAGTGTGTATATATTGTCTAGTGAGTGTGTATATAGTGTATATATATTGTCTAGTGATTGTGTATAGAGTCAGTGCAAGGTAAGTCAGTGCAAATAGTCCGGGTAACCATTCATTGACTATTTAGCAGTCTAATGGCTTGTTGGTCCAAGAGCCGATGCCGACGTCTGCCGGACAGTAACAGAGTGAACAGTTTCGGAAGGCTTCCTCTGACACGTCCTGTTGCCCCAAGCAGAGACATCACCAACAATCATCCAAATGAAATGGAAAACAACGCTGCTTTTTCTGGCAGTAATAGCTGTTATAGAGTCATGGAACGTTGTCCTGCACGGACTGAGGTTGACAGTCACAGGACGATTTAATAGGGAGATTTCCAATAGCACGGTCATCAGACCGGTAAATAGCCATCACTAACTCAGAGAGGCTGCTGCCTACACTGAGAACCAATCACTGGACACTTTAATAAATGGATCACTAGTCACTTTAAACAACGCCACTTAAAATAATGCCACTTTAAATAATGTTTACATATCTTACATTACTCATATCACATGTAGAGGTCGACAGATTAATCGGAATGCCGATTTCAAGTTTTCATAACAATTGAAAATCGGTATTTTTGGGCACAGATTTGGCCGATTTTATTTTATGAAAATAAAAAAATTGTACACCTTTATTTAATATTTTTTTAACTAGGCAAGTCAGTTAAGAACACATTCTTATTTTCAATGACGGCCTAGGAACGGTGGGTTAACTGCCTTGTTCAGGGGCAGAACGACAGATTTTCACCTTGTCAGCCCTGGGGATCCAATCTTGCAACCTTACAGTTAACTAGTCCAACGCTATAACCACCTGCCTCGTTGCACTCCACGAGGAACCTGCCTGTTATGCGAATGCAGTAAGCCAAGGTAAGTTGCTAGCTAGCATTAAACTTATCTTATAAAAACAATCAATCAATCATAATCACCAGTTAACTACACATGGTTGATGATATTACTAGATATTATCTAGCGTGTCCTGCGTTGCATATAATCTGACTGAGCATACAAGCATACAAGTATCTAAGTATCTGACTGAGCGGTGGTAGGCAGAAGCAGGCAAACATTCATTCAAACAGCACTTTCTTTGCGTTTTGCCAGCAGCTCTTCGTTGTGCGTCAAGCATTGTGCTGTTTATGACTTCAAGCCTATCAACTCCCGAGATGAGGCTGGTGTAACCGAAGTGAAATGGCTAGCTAGTTAGCGCGCGCTAATAGCGTTTCAAACATCACTCGCTCTGAGCCTTCTAGTAGTTGTTTCCCTTGCTCTGCATGGGTAACGCTGCTTCGAGGGTGGCCGTTGTCGTTGTGTTGCTGGTTCGAGCCCAGGGAGGAGCAAGGAGAGGGACGGAAGCTATACTGTTACACTGGCAATACTAAAGTATATATAAGAACATCCAATAGTCAAAGGTTAATGAAATACAAATGGTATAGAGGGAAATAGTTCTATAATAACTACAACCTAAAACTTCTTACCTAGGAATATTGAAGACTCATGTTAAAAGGAACCACCAGCTTTCATATGTTCTCATGTTCTGAGCAAGGAACTGAAACGTTAGCTTTCTTACATGGCACATATTGCACTTTTACTTTCTTCTCCAACACTTTGTTTTTGCATTATTTAAACCAAATGTAACATGTTTCGTTATTTATTTGAGGCTAAATTGATTTTATTGATGTATTATATTAAATTAAAATAAGTGTTCACATGTATACATATCGCATGTATATATCTACTGCACCTTGCCTATGCCACTCGGCCATCGCTCATCCATACTTATATGTACATATTCTTATTAATTCCTTTAGATGTGTGTGTATTAGGTAGTTGTTTAGGAATGTGTTAGATTACTTGTTAGATATTACTGCACAGTTGGAACTAGAAGCACAAGCATGTCGCTACACTCACATTAACATCTGCTAACCATCTGTATGTGACCAATAACATTTTATTTGACTCCAGTGTACTTGTACGTCAAGCTGCGTCACACAGCTTGGGCAGTTCTGTCTCGGCTATTTTACTACTCAGAGAGGAGGTGGCAGGGAAGTCATACAAGGGACACGTGTTTGACAAGCGGAGAGAAACCCTGTCTGTCTGTGTCTGTCTGTCTGTCTGTCTGTCTGTCTGTCTGTCTGCCAGTGCCAGGACAAAGCCACAGGAGCTGGCCAACATCACAACGACCGGGTGTCACATGAAATCACTGTGACCATGTGGCACCGCTGTCCCCTCACATACACACATCAGGGTTAGCTAGAGAGACAGAGGACAGGAGAGGAGGGCAGAGGAGAGTGGGGCGGGGGGAGGGGGAAGGGAGAGGAGCGGAGGGAGGGAGGGAGGGAGGGAGGGAGGGAGGGAGGGAGGGAGGGAGGGAGGGAGGGAGGGAGGGAGGGAGGGAGAGAGCAGGGGGAGGGAGGGAGGGAGGGAGGGAGGGAGGGAGGGAGAGGAGCGGAGGGAGGGGAGAGGAGAGAGCAAGGGGAGGGAGGGAGGGAGGGAGGGAGGGAGGGAGGGAGGGAGGGAGGGGAGAGAGCAGGGGGAGGGAGGGAGGGGGAGGAGAGGGCAGGGGGAGGGAGGGAGGGGGAGGAGAGGGCAGGGGGAGGGAGGGAGAGAGAGGAGGGGAGAGGAGTGGTGGGGAGCGGATTAAAAGAGGAGGGAGGGAGGGAGGGAGGGAGGGAGGGAGGGAGGGAGGGAGGGAGGGAGGGCAGAGGAGAGGAGAGAGCAGGGGGAGGGAGGGAGGGAGGGAGGGAGTAAGGGAGGGAGGGAGGGAGGGAGGGAGGGAGGGAGGGAGGGAGGGAGGGAGGGAGGGGAGAGCAGGGGGAGGGAGGGAGGGAGAGGAGAGGGCAGGGGGAGGGAGGGAGAGAGAGGAGGGGAGAGGAGTGGTGGGGAGCGGATTAAAAGGGGAGGGAGGGAGGGAGGGAGGGAGGGAGGGAGGGAGGGAGGGAGGGCAGAGGAGAGGAGAGGAGTGGTGGGGAGCGGATTAAAAGGGGAGGGAGGGAGGGAGGGAGGGAGGGAGGGGAGGGAGGGAGGGAGGGAGGGAGGGAGGGAGGGAGGGAGGGAGGGAGGGAGGGAGGTCAGAGGAGAGGAGAGGAGAGGAGAGGAGAGGAGAGCTATAACTACTCGGTGGAAAATGTATCCTTAAAAACCCTTTAATGACGTGAAAATATGTAAATTCTAGGATAATTATCTGTCATTATGACTGCGCCTAGTGAATTAGCAGTAAAGTAGATATGTTGAAGAGAGATTTGCTTATTGCTGGGATTATACACACAAAGCTTCTCCAATACTTCTTATGGAGTCTGAAATACCCCATAATGAATGTACCAGTAGCAGTATGAAATACCCCATAATGAATGTACCAGTAGCAGTATGAAATACCCCATAATGAATGTACCAGTAGCAGTCTGAAATACCCCATAATGAATGTACCAGTCTGAAATACCCCATAATGAATGTACCAGTCTGAAATACCCCATAATGAATGTACCACTAGCAGTCTGAAATACCCCATAATGAATGTACCACTAGCAGTCTGAAATACCCCATAATGAATGTACCAGTCTGAAATACCCCATAATGAATGTACCACTACCAGTCTGAAATACCCCATAATGAATGTACCAGTAGCAGTATGAAATACCCCATAATGAATGTACCACTAGCAGTCTGAAATACCCCATAATGAATGTACCAGTAGCAGTCTGAAATACCCCATAATGAATGTACCACTAGCAGTCTGAAATACCCCATAATGAATGTACCACTAGCAGTCTGAAATACCCCATAATGAATGTACCACTAGCAGTCTGAAATACCCCATAATGAATGTACCAGTAGCAGTATGAAATACCCCATAATGAATGTACCACTAGCAGTCTGAAATACCCCATAATGAATGTACCAGTCTGAAATACCCCATAATGAATGTACCACTACCAGTCTGAAATACCTCATAATGAATGTACCAGTAGCAGTATGAAATACCCCATAATTAATGTACCACTAGCAGTCTGAAATACCACATAATGAATGTACCAGTAGCAGTCTGAAATACCCCATAATGAATGTACCACTAGCAGTCTGAAATACCCCATAATGAATGTACCACTAGCAGTCTGAAATACCCCATAATGAATGTACCAGTAGCAGTATGAAATACCCCATAATGAATGTACCAGTAGCAGTCTGAAACACCCCATAATGAATGTACCAGTAGCAGTCTGAAATACCCCATAATGAATGTACCACTAGCAGTTTGAAAAACCCCATAATGAATGTACCAGTAGCAGTCTGAAATACCCCATAATGAATGTACCAGTAGCAGTTTGAAAAACCCCATAATGAATGTACCAGTAGCAGTCTGAAATACCCCATAATGAATGTACCACTAGCAGTCTGAAATACCCCATAATGAATGTACCAGTAGCAGTCTGAAATACCCCATAATGAATGTACCACTAGCAGTATGAAATGACCCATAATGAATGTACCACTAGCAGTCTGAAATACCCCATAATGAATGTACCAGTAGCAGTCTGAAACACCCCATAATGAATGTACCAGTAGCAGTCTGAAATACCCCATAATGAATGTACCAGTAGCAGTTTGAAATACCCCATAATGAATGTACCACTAGCAGTATGAAATACCCCATAATGAAGGTACCACTAGCAGTATGAAATACCCCATAATGAATGTACCAGTAGCCGTATGAAATACCCCATAATGAATGTACCAGTAGCAGTCTGAAATACCCCATAATGAATGTACCAGTAGCAGTATGAAATACCCCATAATGAATGTACCAGTAGCAGTCTGAAATACCCCATAATGAATGTACCAGTAGCAGTCTGAAATGGGAAACTCACCTGATAGTATAACTTTCCTTCGTAAACAGAGACATCAAAAACCTGACATAAAATACATAGGATGTACAGTATAGAGGTCGACCGATTAATCGGGAATGGCCGATTAAGTTCCATTTTACATAACAATCTGTAATCGGCATTTTTGGACACCGATAATGGCCGATAACATCGCACTCCACGAGGAGACTGCGTGCTAGCTAAGGTGCTAGCTAGCATTAAACGTATCTTGTAAAAAACGATCAATAGTTTATCTAGCGTGTCCTGCGTTGCATATAATCGATGCGGTGCCTGTTAATCACAGCCTACTTCTCCAAACGGGTGATTTAACAAGCGCAATCGTGAAAAAAGCACTGTCGTTGCACCAATGTGTACCTGACCATAAACATCAACGCCTTTCTTAAAATCAATACACAAGTATATATTTTTAAACCTGTATATTTAGTTAATATTGCCTGTTAACATGAATTTCTTTTAACTAGGGAAATTGTGTCACTCCTCTTGCGTTCAGTGCAACAGAGTCAGGGTATATGCAGCAGTTTGGGCCACCTGACTCGTTGCGAACTGTGTGAAGACCATTTCTTCCTAACAAAGACAGCCAACTTCGCCAAACGGGGGATGATTTAACAAAAGAGCATTTGCGAAAAAAAGCACAATTGTTGCACGACTGTACCGAACCATAAACATCAATGCCTTTCTTAAAATCAATACACAGAAGTATATATTTTTAAACATGCATATTTAGCTAAAAGAAATCGTAAGCATTCATTCAAACAGCACTTTCGTGCATTTCCAAGCAGCTCTTCATTGTGCTTCAAGCATTGAGCTGTTTATGACTTCAAGCCTATCAACTGCCGAGATTAGGCTGGTGTAACCGATGAGAAATGGCTAGCTGTTCTGAGCAAGGAAACTGAAACGTTAGCTTTTTTACATGGCACATATCGCACTTTTACTTTCTTCTCTTTTTCTCTCTTCTCTCTTTTGCATTATTTAAACCAAATTGAACGTTTCATAATTTTTTTTAGGCTAAATTGATTCATTATATTAAGTTAAAATAAAAGTGTTCATTCAGTATTGTTATAATTGTCATTATTACAAATAGATAAATATTTTTTATTATTACACACATATTTTTTTAAATCGGCCGATTAATCGGGTATCGGCCTTTTTTGGTCCTTCAATAATCGGTATCGGCGTTGAAAAATCATAATCACTCAACATCTAGTACAGTATGTTATGTTTGCCTGAGTTTGATGGTTTGATGTGTAACTCTATTAAAGTGTGAGGTAGATGTAGAGAGAGAGAGAGAGAGAGATAAAGACAGAGAGAGAGATAGAGGGAGATAAAGAGAGATAAAGAGAGAGAGGGAGAGAGAGAGAGAGAGAGAGAGAGAGAGAGTATTTTCAGTCTGTAAGACAGTTTGAGTGTGCGGGAGGAGGGGGGATGAGAGGGGTAGGCGGGTGAGATGGGGGAGGAGAAGTATGAATCAGATATCAACAGCTCTGTGAGAGTAAGCACTGACGATGTCCTAAATAGGGACTAGGGTGCCATTTGGGATGCATTCGAGTGTGGCTTAAAGGCAGTGGCAGAGAGAGCCATGACATTGTGCTTCAAATTGAAACAGCCTTTCAGCATGGAGCTATTTGTTTCCTGGCCTAGCTGACATGAAGCCATTGGGTATTCAATGAAAAAAAAATATATATTTTCCACCACTTAACTTTTGGTGCTATAGACATTCCTCTAGACTACCATGACATTCCTCTAGACTACCATGACATTCCTCTAGTTTACCAGGACATTCCTCTAGTTTACCAGGACATTCCTCTAGACTACCATGACATTCCTCTAGTTTACCATGACATTCCTCTAGACTACCATGACATTCCTCTAGTTTACCAGGACATTCCTCTAGACTACCATGACATTCCTCTAGACTACCATGACATTCCTCTAGACTACCATGACATTCCTCTAGACTACCATGACATTCCTCTAGACTACCATGACATTCCTCTAGACTACCATGACATTCCTCTAGACTACCATGACATTCCTCTAGACTACCATGACATTCCTCTGGACTACCATGACATTCCTCTAGACTACCATGACATTCCTCTAGACTACCATGACATTCCTCTAGACTACCATGACATTCCTCTGGACTACCATGACATTCCTCTAGACTACCATGACATTCCTCTAGACTACCATGACATTCCTCTAGACTACCATGACATTCCTCTAGACTACCATGACATTCCTCTAGAGTACCATGACATTCCTCTAGACTACCAGGACATTCCTCTAGACTACCATGACATTCCTCTAGTTTACCAGGACATTCCTCTAGTTTACCAGGACATTCCTCTAGACTACCATGACATTCCTCTAGTTTAACAGGACATTACTCTAGACTACCATGACATTCCTCTAGTTTACCAGGACATTCCTCTAGACTACCATGACATTCCTCTAGACTACCATGACATTCCTCTAGACTACCAGGACATTCCTCTAGACTACCATGACATTCTTCTAGTTTACCAGGACATTCTTCTAGACTACCATGACAATCCTCTAGACTACCATGACATTCCTCTAGACTACCAGGACATTCCTCTAGACTACCATGACATTCCTCTAGACTACCATGACATTCCTCTAGACTACCATGACATTCCTCTAGACTACCAGGACATTCCTCTAGACGACCAGCACATTCCTCTAGACGACCAGGACATTCCTCTAGACTACCATGACATTCCTCTAGTTTACCAGGACATTCCTCTAGACTACCATTCCATTCCTCTAGACTACCATGACATTCCTCTAGTTTACCAGGACATTCCTCTAGACTACCATGCCATTCCTCTAGACTACCATGATATTCCTCTAGACTACCAGGACATTCCTCTAGACTACCATGCCATTCCTCTAGACTACCATGATACTATGGAAACATGTAGTGAGGATGTCTGCAGGTTAACAGAAAACAAATGTCATCAAGGGCCCTCTGGTCAAAAGTTGTGCACTATATAGGGAATAGGGTTCGATTTAACAGAATGGGACCTCTACCAACTAGAACAAAAACCACCTCAGGAGACTTAGTTAGCGTCTGTTGGACAAATGTCCATTTTTTTGAAGTTGAGAGTTTGTGACAGCTTGCTGCTAAAAACCAGCTAACAGTTAAATAATGTATAGATGTAAATTATTTTCATTCAGTTTTTGTTCCTCTGAAAGCCTCCCTCAAACCCAAGTCACCTCAGACCTTCCTGGATGTACATACCCATATATGGCCATTTCCACGTCGCCTCCCTAACTACCTTTTTCCCATGCAGCTAGCAAACGTCAAACACCAGACCCTGCCCCCCCTTGCCTGCCTACCCCCCTGCCCTCCCCCTGCCCGGGCATGCCACAGGAAAAGGCCCATAAGCAGGGAACAAGTTCCCTTCCTGTTTTCAAAGACGATTCGTATGGTATGCAGAGCCGTTTCCTGCTTGGCCGAGCTGATTTCACCCTCTATTCCCACATCTGGCAACTCCCCTCTTCACTAGTCAGACCAGACCCACAGCTGCAGCTGCACACTGGACACAGCCAACTACAGGGCCTACGTCCTAATGACACCATGCTCCCTATAAAATGGACCAGGGTACCATTCAGGACTCAGCTTGGAGCCAACAGTACAGTGACCCTGTTGAGTTGAGCAACACTGGCTGTGAAAGACTGAAAGAGAGTCATAGACGGAGCCAGGGAGACAGACAGTCATTCCAGGCATGTCTCATTCACATACTGACGACTACAGTGGCTAAACGACAGACCAGGTCTGCTCTACCGATCTCAGCAGAGAGTGTAGGTGAAACAATAGGAGAACTAATGAAGGGCTTTGAATCAAACTACTACTATAACATTCTAAACCCTTCTCCTACTACTAAAACAACCATAACATTCTAACTCCTTCTACTGCTACTATAATATTCTAACCTCTTCCACTACTACTATAATAGTCTAACCCCTTCTACTACTACTACTACTACTACTACTACAACATTCTAACCCCTTCTACTACTACTACTACTATGACATTCTAACCCCTTCCACTACTACTATAATAGTCTAACCCCTTCTACTACTACTACTACTACTACTACTATAACATTCTAACCCCTTCTACTACTACTACTATAACATTCTAACCCCTTCTATTACTACTATAACATTCTAACCCCTTCGACTGCAACTACTACCATAACATTCTAACCCCTTCTACTACTACTACTGTAACATTCTAACCCCTTCTACTACTACTACTACTATACCATTCTAACCCCTTCTACTACTACTACTATAACATTCTAACCCCTTCTACTACTACTACTATAACATTCTAACCCCTTCTATTACTACTATAACATTCTAACCCCTTCGACTGCAACTACTACCATAACATTCTAACCCCTTCTACTACTACTACTGTAACATTCTAACCCCTTCGACTGCAACTACTACCATAACATTCTAACCCCTTCTACTACTACTACTATAACATTCTAACCCCTTCTACTACTACTACTATACCATTCTAACCCCTTCTACTACTACTACTATAACATTCTAACCCCTTCTACTACTACTACTGTAACATTCTAACCCCTTCTACTACTACTACTACTACTACTATAACATTCTAACCCCTTCTACTACTACCATAACATTCTAACCCCTTCTACTTCTACTACTACTATAACATTATAACCCCTTCTACTACTACTACTACTATAACATTCTAACCCCTTCTACTACTACTACTACTACTACTATAACATTCTAACCCCTTCTACTACTACCATAACATTCTAACCCCTTCTACTTCTACTACTACTATAACATTATAACCCCTTCTACTACTACTACTATAACATTCTAACCCCTTCTACTACTACTACTATAACATTCTAACCCCTTCTACTAATACTACTATAACATTCTAACCCCTTCTACTTCTACTACTACTATAACATTCTAACCCCTTCTACTACTACTACTATAACATTCTAACCCCTTCTACTACTACTATTGTAACATTCTAACCCCTTCTACTACTACTACTACTATAACATTCTAACCCCTTCTACTACTACTACTATAACATTCTAACCCCTTCTATTACTACTATAACATTCTAACCCCTTCGACTGCAACTACTACCATAACATTCTAACCCCTTCTACTACTACTACTGTAACATTCTAACCCCTTCTACTACTACTACTACTATACCATTCTAACCCCTTCTACTACTACTACTATAACATTCTAACCCCTTCTACTACTACTACTATAACATTCTAACCCCTTCTATTACTACTATAACATTCTAACCACTTCGACTGCAACTACTACCATAACATTCTAACCCCTTCTACTACTACTACTGTAACATTCTAACCCCTTCGACTGCAACTACTACCATAACATTCTAACCCCTTCTACTACTACTACTATAACATTCTAACCCCTTCTACTACTACTACTATACCATTCTAACCCCTTCTACTACTACTACTATAACATTCTAACCCCTTCTACTACTACTACTGTAACATTCTAACCCCTTCTACTACTACTACTACTACTACTATAACATTCTAACCCCTTCTACTACTACCATAACATTCTAACCCCTTCTACTTCTACTACTACTATAACATTATAACCCCTTCTACTACTACTACTACTATAACATTCTAACCCCTTCTACTACTACTACTACTACTACTATAACATTCTAACCCCTTCTACTACTACCATAACATTCTAACCCCTTCTACTTCTACTACTACTATAACATTATAACCCCTTCTACTACTACTACTATAACATTCTAACCCCTTCTACTACTACTACTATAACATTCTAACCCCTTCTACTAATACTACTATAACATTCTAACCCCTTCTACTTCTACTACTACTATAACATTCTAACCCCTTCTACTACTACTACTATAACATTCTAACCCCTTCTACTACTACTATTGTAACATTCTAACCCCTTCTACTACTACTACTACTATAACATTCTAACCCCTTCTACTACTACCATAACAGTCTAACCCCTTCTACTACTACTATAACATTCTAACCCCTTCTACTTCTACTACTACTATAACATTCTAACCCCTTCTACTACTACTACTATAACATTCTAACCCCTTCTACTACTACTACTATAACATTCTAACCCCTTCTACTACTACTACTACTACTATACCATTCTAACCCCTTCTACTACTACTACTATAACATTCTAACCCCTTCTACTACTACTACTGTAACATTCTAACCCCTTCTACTACTACTACTACTACTACTACTATAACATTCTAACCCCTTCTACTACTACTACTACTACAACTACTACTATAACATTCTAACCCCTTCTACTACTACTATTGTAACATTCTAACCCCTTCTACTACTACTACTACTATAACATTCTAACCCCTTCTACTACTACCATAACAGTCTAACCCCTTCTACTACTACTATAACATTCTAACCCCTTCTACTTCTACTACTACTATAACATTCTAACCCCTTCTACTACTACTACTATAACATTCTAACCCCTTCTACTACTACTACTATAACATTCTAACCCCTTCTACTACTACTACTACTACTATACCATTCTAACCCCTTCTACTACTACTACTATAACATTCTAACCCCTTCTACTACTACTACTGTAACATTCTAACCCCTTCTACTACTACTACTACTACTACTACTATAACATTCTAACCCCTTCTACTACTACCATAACATTCTAACCCCTTCTACTACTACCATAACATTCTAACCCCTTCTACTACTACTACAACTATAACATTCTAACCCCTTCTACTACTACTACTACTATAACATTCTAACCCCTTCTACTACTACTACTACTACTATAACATTCTAACCCCTTCTACTACTACCATAACATTCTAACCCCTTCTACTACTACTTCTACTACTACTACTACTTCTATAACATTCTAACCCCTTCTACTACTACTACTATAACATTGTAACCCCTTCTACTACTACTACTACTACTACTACTACAATAACATTCTAACACCTTCTACTACAACTACTAACATTCTAACCCCTTCTACTACTACTACTATAACATTCTAACCCCTTCTACTACTACTACTACTATTACTACTACTACTACTACTACTATAACATTCTAACCCCTTCTACTACAACTACTATAACATTCTAACCCCTTCTACTACTACTACTACTACTATAACATTCTAACCCCTTCTACTAATACTACTACTACTATAACAGTCTAATCCCTTCTCCTACTACTACTACTACTATAACATTCTAACCCCTTCTACTACTACTATAACATTCTAACCCCTTCTACTACTACTACTATAACATTCTAACCCCTTCTACTACTACTACTACTATAACATTCTAACCCCTTCTACTACTACTACTATAACATTCTAACCCCTTCTACTACTACTACTACTACTACTATAACATTCTAATCCCTTCTCCTACTACTACTACTATAACATTCTAACCCCTTCTAATTCTACTACTACTACTACTACTATAACATTCTAATCCCTTCTCCTACTACTACTACTATAACATTCTAACCCCTTCTACTACTACTACTACTACTACTACTACTATACCATTCTAACCCCGTCTACTACTACTACAACATTCTAACCCCTTCTACTACTACTACTACTACTATACCATTCTAACCCCTTCTACTACTACTACTACTACTATAACATTCTAATCCCTTCTACTACTACTACTATACCATTCTAACCCCTTCTACTACTACTACTACTATACCATTCTAACCCCTTCTACTACTACTACTATAACATTCTAACCCCTTCTACTACTACTACTACTATACCATTCTAACCCCTTCTACTACTACTACTACTATACCATTCTAACCCCTTCTACTACTACTACTACAACATTCTAACCCCTTCTATTACTACTACTACAACATTCTAACCCCTTCTACTACTACTACTACTACTATAACATTCTAACCCCTTCTACTACTACTACTATAACATTCTAATCCCTTCTACTACTACTACTACTATACCATTCTAACCCCTTCTACTACTACTACTATAACATTCTAACCCCTTCTACTACTACTACTACTATACCATTCTAACCCCTTCTACTACTACTACTATAACATTCTAACCCCTTCTACTACTACTACTACTATACCATTCTAACCCCTTCTACTACTACTACTACTACTATAACATTCTAACCCCTTCTACTACTACTACTACTATACCATTCTAACCCCTTCTACTACTACTACTACTACTATACCATTCTAACCCCTTCTACTACTACTACTACTACTATAACATTCTAACCCCTTCTACTACTACTACTATAACATTCTAACCCCTTCTACTACTACTACTACTACTACTATAACATTCAAACCCCTTCTACTACTACTATAACATTCAAACCCCTTCTACTACTACCATAACATTCTAACCCCTTCTACTACTACTACTACTACTACTATACCATTCTAACCCCTTCTACTACTACTACTATAACATTCTAACCCCTTCTACTACTACTACTATAACATTCTAACCCCTTCTATTACTACTACTATAACATTCTAACCCCTTCTACTACTACTATAACATTCTAACCCCTTCTATTACTACTACTATAACATTCTAACCCCTTCTACTACTACTATAACATTCTAACCCCTTCTACTACTACTACTACTACTACTATAACATTCAAACCCCTTCTACTACTACTATAACATTCAAACCCCTTCTATTACTACTATAACATTCTAACCCCTTCTACTACTACTACTACTACTACTATACCATTCTAACCCCTTCTACTACTACTACTATAACATTCTAACCCCTTCTACTACTACTACTATAACATTCTAACCCCTTCTACTACTACCATAACATTCGAAGCCCTTCTACTACTACTACTACTATACCATTCTAACCCCTTCTACTACTACTACTATAACATTCTAACCCCTTCTACTACTACTACTACTATACCATTCTAACCCCTTCTACTACTACTACTATAACATTCTAACCCCTTCTACTACTACTACTATAACATTCTAACCCCTTCTACTACTACTACTACTACTACTATAACATTCTAACCCCTTCTACTACTACCATAACATTCTAACCCCTTCTACTACTACTACTACTACTACTACTATACCATTCTAACCCCTTCTACTACTACTACTACTATACCATTCTAACCCCTTCTACTACTACTACTACAACATTCTAACCCCTTCTATTACTACTACTACAACATTCTAACCCCTTCTACTACTACTACTACTACTATAACATTCTAACCCCTTCTACTACTACTACTATAACATTCTAATCCCTTCTACTACTACTACTACTATACCA
The DNA here is from genome assembly GCF_013265735.2 of Oncorhynchus mykiss. Lineage (NCBI taxonomy): Eukaryota > Metazoa > Chordata > Actinopteri > Salmoniformes > Salmonidae > Oncorhynchus > Oncorhynchus mykiss. The sequence goes on along the minus strand of NC_048591.1, from coordinate 48,681,999 downwards.
TTCTAACCCCTTCTACTACTACTACTATAACATTCTAACCCCTTCTACTACTACTACTACTATACCATTCTAACCCCTTCTACTACTACTACTATAACATTCTAACCCCTTCTACTACTACTACTACTATACCATTCTAACCCCTTCTACTACTACTACTACTACTATAACATTCTAACCCCTTCTACTACTACTACTACTATACCATTCTAACCCCTTCTACTACTACTACTACTACTATACCATTCTAACCCCTTCTACTACTACTACTACTACTATAACATTCTAACCCCTTCTACTACTACTACTATAACATTCTAACCCCTTCTACTACTACTACTACTACTACTATAACATTCAAACCCCTTCTACTACTACTATAACATTCAAACCCCTTCTACTACTACCATAACATTCTAACCCCTTCTACTACTACTACTACTACTACTATACCATTCTAACCCCTTCTACTACTACTACTATAACATTCTAACCCCTTCTACTACTACTACTATAACATTCTAACCCCTTCTATTACTACTACTATAACATTCTAACCCCTTCTACTACTACTATAACATTCTAACCCCTTCTATTACTACTACTATAACATTCTAACCCCTTCTACTACTACTATAACATTCTAACCCCTTCTACTACTACTACTACTACTACTATAACATTCAAACCCCTTCTACTACTACTATAACATTCAAACCCCTTCTATTACTACTATAACATTCTAACCCCTTCTACTACTA